>NC_134837.1:141767880-141820279 GCF_004210375.1 Tachypleus tridentatus
AGTGGAGTCAAAATAGGGTTTGTAGCTAGAAAAATGATGTAGACATTATTCCTACCTCATTTGCTACTCCTGTTTACAGTCCTCACTTGTAGACTTGAAAATATAATCTTTGCGTTTTGATCAAACTCGTTGCTGTGGTTTTGACGAACCCTATTTCAATTTATTAAATTAACAATTTTAAGTAATTTTGTTTCTTAAGTTATTTTATAATCATTTATGGTGAATAATTTTTAAGCTACATATGTGTTCAGTTGAATGTTACAAGATTTTCAACAATTTACTGCTGCATTGGCTATTTTGTTCCACCCAATCACCACACTGAATCTATTCAAAATAAATAACAAATGTACAACAAACAATAAACACGTGTCCATGTATCTCAGGACCGCTGGTATGGTATTAACACTTTTACTAATAAAGTGAAGAACAACATTTCGACCTTCTTAGGTCATCTTCAAACACTTTAGCTATTTTATACACGAAGTTACAAATATTGGTTTTAGGGAGGACTGTTAATATTAATATTAAAGTATAGTCATACCATTCAAAGTTGTAACGTATTGATGCTCGTGTTTATTTAAACAACTTGGAGTATAATTAATATTCACTTTGTTTATTTGTTTAACAATTTTGCGAAATTACACAAGAGGTCTCACGATGGGCTAGTCTTAGTTTTCAGGAATTACCACAAAAAAATTCTGGTTGCCTAAATCCTTTGGAACTGATGGATGGTTTACAAATTATGAGTTGGCCAGTAGGAGGTCGTAAGTGTTTTCAACGAGTCGCCAATAGATGCATAATTTTAAAATGGACATTAATTTTGGTTTCTAAAATATCAGTTTATTGCTACTGACATGTAATTCATGATTTAGTTAAGAGTGCTGACACCTGTGCCATATATATGACCTTGTAGTAATTTTTGTTGTTAAAAGGGGTTACAGTGCAATGAAGTTTATCAACACTGACACTTCTGCAAAAAATAGGGCAGCGAAATCTTGTAGTAATTTTTTGTTGTTAGAAGGGGTTACAGTGCAATTAAGTTTCAGAACTGCATTATGAAAGCGAAGACAACTAGTCAATAACACAAACAGCCCAAAAGTGCAGATTGCATTTTTTTTTTTATCTTAACGGGACCTGAAGATGAAATATATAAGGTAAAGTTCGATACTCTCGCTACTTACTAGTCCATGCTCTGTCTGCTTATGATGCAAACGCTTGCTAAAGAAATCGCATGCCTTAGCTAAATATCTTTATCTTTAACTGCTTAGAATGTTTATTTTGTTTTGCTTATAAAGTTCTTCAGTCAGCTCTGTGAAAAAATAAAATAAATCTGATTTAGATAATTTTAAGTTCTAAAGTTACATTTATTGTTAAAATTAGTGCTTCTTATTTATCCTAACGATATATTAGGTTTTGATGTACAATAAAGTTCAAAACAAGTAGTCATCTAAAAAAATTAGAGGCCTGACATGGTCGGGTAATTATGTCACTTGACTCACAACCTGTGTAGGGTCGCGGTATCGAATTTCGTCACAAAACATGCTTGTCCTTTCAGTTATAGAAGATAATGTGTAACGTTGAATCACACTGATCGTTGATGAAAGAGTAGCCTAAAGAATGGCTGTAGGTAGCATTTTTAGTTGCTTTTTCTCCGGTCTATCGATTCGAAATTAGGGACAGCTATCACATATAGCTTTCGAGTGCTTTAAAGAAATTCAACAAAACAAAGGATTTAATGAACATCGAATTCTAAAGCATGGTCAGGTGGTTAGAACGCTCGCTGGCAATCTGTGGGGCGCGGGTTCGAATCCCCAACATACTTGCCCTTTCAGCAGTGGAGGCGTTATAAAGTGGCTATCAATCCCACTATTCTTCGGCAAAAGAGTAGCCCATGAGTTGTCTGTCAGTGGTGATGACTAGCTGCCTTTCCTCTAGTCTTATACCACTGAATAGGGGACGGTTAGCGCAAATAGCCCTCTTGTAGCTTTTCGCGAAATTCATAAAAACAAAACAAGTTTAATCTATTTTAAAAGTATCACGCATTCTACGCATTTTGGAATTCACATTCGATCTAAATATACAACAAATTGTCCCTAAATCTTCTTGAGATCAAACCAAACTCTGTGAAAAAATTAGTAGGCCGCAAACATTGCAATAACAAATAAGAGAAAAATACAACAACAAATGTTCTTATATCCATTCGTTAACCTTCAAAATTGGTAACTAGTTTGACTTTAGTGTTAGGATATTGACTAAGCATAAACAATAGCAGTGTCTCTCTTTTACAAAGCTTGAAAAACATTTATAGCATATATCACACTTCAATGTACTTATAAAGTCTTGTTTTGTAACAGTAACAAGAAAGTTCTCGATTATAAACGCAACATCGTTTCTACGTCATACTGATACTAGGACAAACAATGAATCGATGAAGTGTAGGACTTTCAATTTCGAATGGCTTCCAGGAAGAGTGAGTTTTTCCAAAGTGTCTTGAGAAATCGTCAGGTGTTATTTGCCCTTTGTGCATGTATCATGGAGAAGCTACCGAGAAAATGTCTACATTCAAATTATCGTTTACTTTACAACTGAACTCTGGAACTGTAAAAGTGAATTTGTCCTCCGGATAAGAGAGAGGATAAACTTCGAAAAAGAAATAGATGTATAGTTCTATAAATGAGGTTTTATTTGATTCGATGCCGAATATAAAATGATTTTTTTTTTTTTTGCTTTTTGTGATATTTTAGAAAGACTATATGCATATTCACATTTTTATTTTACTGAAATATTAATGTTTCAAAGTAATGATGGGTCAATGCTATTCTTAGTGTATTGCTTTTGGAGGTAAAAAAATGCAACAAAAATTTGTAATAAATTACATTAGTTATAAGGCCTATCGTATTTTTTAAGTATAAAAAATTTAATTCAGTCCCTTGGGGTATCTAAAGAAGACGAAGAGTATATAATATAATATAATAGTATTTCAACCATACTATATCCACTGCCTTAATACGTTTTGCTCATTATAGAGTTCATTAGGTCAAATGGAAGTCTGCGATACAGCAACAACAACAGTGGCCAGAATTATATTTACAAAAGTTACAACTGAGCCCCATAACAGACTTCACAAGGCTGTCATATATGCTTAAAAGCTCAAGAAGATTGATTCCTCTCACAGAAAGATGTAAAACAGTGTGATTGTAATAATGCCACGAACTTATCTAACGAACAAACGTACTTTTGAGTAATACAGTTTAACACTTTAATCACGCTTTGCCAGGTTACGAGTACATAAATTTAAAAGAATCTGGAGAAATACGCAGCTAAATTTTCTAATATTAACACAATATGACAGTAACGTATGACAGTAATGGAAATATGATGTGGACGAACATAGTACCGATTGATTAATAAGCACTATATCCTGCGGAACGCTATCATAATTGTTACATGTTATAGGGACAATACCCACAATATTAAACTTATTGATACATTGTAAGTGCACAAACTTACCCCTGTCCCACCGGGAATACTTTTCTTGAAGAGCAGTCATTGCCTACATAAAGGAAGTTTTTTGGAAATTTGTACAAATTCCAGACACTGAAGATGTAATAGAAATATCATATTTTGAGGTATGGTCTAGGATACCTCAAAACATACCAACACTGTGGCATTGAACATGAAACATCAATGTCAGGGTACTTTTACTATTCTTGAAAATCTCACTCTATATTGAAGCTAAATAGCACAAAGTGTAAAGGCGTTAAGCCATTTCA
This sequence comes from Tachypleus tridentatus, assembly GCF_004210375.1. Taxonomy (NCBI): domain Eukaryota; kingdom Metazoa; phylum Arthropoda; class Merostomata; order Xiphosura; family Limulidae; genus Tachypleus; species Tachypleus tridentatus. The sequence continues at coordinate 141,771,654 of NC_134837.1, forward strand.
ATCAATTGTTCGTATATGAGGATAGGCTGAATGAATAATTATTTGAATTTGAGATAAGATGACAGATGACTGATTCCTCATTTGAATAGAAATTAAATGAGTGGTAACTGACGTTATTAAATATTACTAGTTTTACAAAGTCACAGTAAAAATGTTACAAATTCTTAAAATCTTTTTACACATTTACGCAAACTGTTCTCTAAATCACCAGAACCTCTTAGTAGATTAAACACTACAAAGTAGCTTCAGTTGCATTGAATTAAACATATTGAAACAACTAAAATATTAGTCTTTTAAAAAGGTAACTTTGAAGTGGGTTATGATATATCAAGAATGTCTTGTATGCTGTGTTAGTATTAGTGTGTACAAAAGGTTGTTCACTGTTTATTGTAATGTTACAAGGATGAATGCTCAGGATTTGCAAACCTTCTTTTACTATTGGCTGTGCTCTCTGTGATGGTCTTGATATGAAGTACTGCTTTGTATAACAATTTTCAGTATTAGTTCTTCCTTCTCTTGTTTACATACAGTTACGACAGAAAGTGTTCGTACCCATGCATCGTGAGTAGTTTTTTCCTTATAACTTAAAACGTATCACGATTAGGATAATGAAAGTGTAGTGTAGTGTAAATATTATAATGTAATATATATAATATATATATTATGTAAATTGAACGACAAATAAACTGTTTATAAACAAATAACCAAACATAGGAGGAGCAGAAAGTGATCGTGCGTCTACTTTCATGGTCAGTTGTATAGCCTTTCAGGTGAATTACTTGGCAGTCTCTCCTCATAGCCCTCCATGATTGTTTGACAGTACTCGACTGGTATTTTCTTCCATTCTTCTTTACAGAAGGCCTACAACTCTTGCACAAGTTTTTCGGATGACGCTGATGAACCCTGGTCTTCAACTCATGCCAAACGTTTTCAATTGGGTTGAGATTGGGTAACTGGGATAGCCACTCCAGAATGCTTACATTGTTCCTCTGCAACCAAATTGCACATATTTCGATGTGTGCTTAGGGTCATTGTCGTGCTGGAAGATTCAACGACGCCCAAACCGCAAGTTCCGAGCATCATTCTTTATGTAAGTGCCTAATATATCAATGTACTCTTCTTTTTTTTATGATTCTGTTGACGCGGTGAAAGCTGCCTACATCAGAAGAGATGAAGGAACCCCATAGCATGATCGAGCCACCTCCGTGTTTAACTGTAGGGACGGTGTTCTTTAGAAGATTTCGTTCCCCCTTCTTACGGAAAATATAGCAAACATCATTGTGATCGAAAAGCTCGATTTTAGTCTAGTCTGATCCAAAGAATACTCTTCCAATAGGTAAAGGGTGTATCTACATGCTTTCTTGCATACCTCAATCATGCTTCTAAATGAACAGGCTTTAAATATGGACTACTACGAAGGCGGCATGCTTTGAACCCAGAAAAGCGTAACATGTTCGTAACTGCAGAGGTGCTTATTTCAACCCCAGTTTCCCTTACCAGTTTCTGTATATCATTACGTGTTAAACGAGAGTTCCTACTAACTTTTCTGAGAACTTTCCTCTTGGTTCTTTCTGCAATTTTTGTGGGGCATCCGGAACGAGGGAGGTTAGCAGTTGATCCTGTAAGCTTAAACTTGGCAATTATGCTTTGAACAGTAGATTTCGGCATATTAAGTCATGTAGCAATACCAGAAAGAGACACACGAGACTTGTATTTTACAATAATTCGGTTTTTAAAATCACTAGACAGTTGTTTCCTGTTCACCATGATGACCAAGCAGATAATGACGGAGACGGCGCTAAATTGCCGGAAGTACATTTTTGCTGGTTAAATTCCAATAATTATGAACCCAGTGTCTAGTTCTAGAATGATATAATGTAGTTTATTCGCCAAACTAAACAAAATTTTTACGGGGATATCAGTTTTTTTCACACGTTCTGAACTGTACGAACACTTTCTGCTCCTCCTATTTTTGGTTATTTGTTTATAAACAGTTTATTTGTGGTTTAATTTACATAAAAATTTATGTAGATGTGTATTAATATAATATTTATAATATATTGTACTTCTATTAGCCTACTCGTGATACGTTTTAAGTTATAAGCAAAAACCACTCAAGACTCGAGACGCAGGGGTACAAGCACTTTCTGTCGTAACTGTACTTTCCAATGTTCATGAACTGTTCAAAGATAACAAATTTCGAAGACCAGTTTGAGCGGCCTAAAGACACACAAGTCCCTTGAACGTATCTTTGAAGGTGTAGTATGAATTTTTGTTTGTGTTTGCGTATTAGGTCGATGGTTTGCCTTGATGACTCTACACCTTATTTACAACCAGTGAGATTTTCTTGTGGTATATTAGTGTGAACACGTTAGTATACAGAGTTTGCCTTATAATTTATGTCTGTTGTTCGAGTTTAATTTACCAATATATATATAACCTACAGCCATCACAATTATTTTAAGCCTTTTAAGTACGTTTTCTACCAGTACGTTATCATGTTGTATCGCTGGTAAGATAATAAATGGTCACATTTTCGGATATACTTAAATAAACATGTTTTATCTAAGGTGACGACAATATATCTATTTCTCGAATACCAGATATTGCTCCTACAGCTTTAAGTAATTGGTTTTACATTTGATTACATGTTTTGAAGAAGTTTATGGAAATGACTTTTCTGTCGTCTTAATACATCTAAATATATTTGATTCATTTTTTTTCACAGGTTTAATTTTAATTGTTAATGACGCATTGTTCAGAGGCTACTTCCAGTGGCAATTTCTTTAACTTTCCTCATTACTTGATAATCATGGAATAAGAGAATTTTCTGACAGATTAAAAGATTTAAGCAAAATCTGCACTTTCAAATCACCAAACCTCAACTGAATTACAACAAATGGGGATGGACAGGAGAAATATGGTTAGATAGTAAAATTTCATCATAGATATTGAACAGAGCCGAGTGATTCAATGAATAGGTTCCCGAGCTGTAAGCTTACATGTCCAATGTTTGTGTCCCGTTATCGTTAAAAAAATTGCGCTTAGGACTTTGGGTGCGCACGTTAAAAGGGTGGTTGTCAAATTCCACTGTTCGGCCAGAAAAGAGGTCAGTAAAAATATCTCAAAAGTTGGCGGTGTATGTTCTTGAAAACACTTTCCTTCTAGTATGTTAGCTTAAGATTAGGAACAACTTGAGTTGCTCTGCGTGGATATCGGAAAACAAACAAAAGACATTACGAGCATCCTTCTGTAGATAAGTTGTTTATTGCTTTTAACCAAGTTGCTGTAAGTTCAAGACTAACGAACACCGTCAATACTTTACTTACAATTGAGTATTTAAAAATTACAACAATTTTTTTTATATTAACCCTTTTCAAGTTGAAAAAACATTTTTATGTCTCAAATGTGGCTAAATTAATATTAAAAAAGTAATTATACCAGAACTCACAGAAGATTAACTGAAATATCTCACATCAACTACGGTGTTTTGTATGCTTATGAAAGTGTTATATCAAGTCCAGCCGATTTGTTATTAGTTCGATTAAGTTAGCAGAAAATGAATCCTTCGTGTTTATTATTAGTTTACAATAAACAACTGCTTCCTACAAATATTTAAAAATAAGTAATTAATATTTTAAATTATTTCATTACAAATAAAAATGGTTTATTATCTTCTACATTGTAAATAATTTAACAAATGATTGTTTTGTCTTTAACAACCATTTCCTTTGTGAACTTTGTGTTTTAAGCGTAAAGTAAGATTATTTCAAGTCTCTTTCTTGTTATTCTATATATGTTTCATTATCACTTGCGTACAAAAAAGCAACTGAACCGGAAGGTTCTGTTTTTTTTTCCTTTAAATGATACTCGCGTATTGTCTGAACATTTAGGGCCATAAAAGATTATCTATCCGTGAAGAGCAGAATAATCATATGGAAACAGCGTTTCGAATGATTGTAGTTTCATTTAATCTAAAGCAATTTTTGGTAAAGCAGATGGAAATGAACACTCTTTATATTTAACCTGTTTTTTCTCTGTAAATATAGTTAACTAAAGGAAATTTACGAATGATCATCCAGTTACTTAAAATGTCCACATGAAAAATACTGTTCTCATTCCATCAACAAAATGGCTCAAACACATTACAACTTTGTCTATGATAATGCTGTTCAAAGAAATGAATTCGCCTGTGTAGTCATAATAGTTATAAATAAAGGATTCTATTGCTTTTGTAAGGAAGAAAAATGTTTTTTGGGAAGATATCATGAGAGAATTTTGTAAAGTTCAGATTTTTTTATTAGAAATATTTGCTCCTTTTCTTCTTCATACTAAAGAAGAACAAAAGCGAAATTCTCTTTCCAAGGTTGAAAATAACTATAACTACAGCAGACTTCAGAAAAATGTGTTCGTTTTTGCTGAATTTCGCGCAAAGCTACTCGAGGACTATCTGCGCCAGTCTTATTTAATTTTGAAGAGATAGACTAGAGAGAAGAAAGTTAGCTAATGCTGTATACCATTAAATCCTGAGCTACTATTTAATAACCAATAGCAGGATTAACCTTCTTGTTATAATGGCCTCACAGCTGGTAGGACGAATATGTTCAGTGACGAGATTGGAAACTGCGACCTAGAGAGTCGAAAGTCCTAACTCTTAGGCCGTCCTAGATATTTTTCAGGATAAGACAGGCAATCACTCAGATACCTTTTATCTTATAAGGATGAAATTGAATTTTAATCTCCCAGCAGTATTCCAAGACAAAGCTTTAATTATGGTCAGCTGTAACGTTTTATTTTACTTTATCATTTATATATTTTAAATAATATAATTTGTTTGGGGTGACATTATAACATAGAAAAACGCTCAATAAAACATCGAAAAACCCTTGAACTCAACGTTGCTAAACTACTACACCTTTTGTATTTTAAGTTATTAACAACGAGGTTTTCACTTGTTATCAAAACGTTTTAGACTCGATGAGTTGTGACAGTTTTAGTTGGAATCTCAGATAACAAGATGTCTGTTGTATAAGATCATTGAACTTCGCCAGGTTCCATAACTTTCAGGAAGATGAAATATCACAATAAGACTGAAAATAATTTAAACACATCTCACCCAACTGTGTCAGTGTGAGTTTTACTTTGTGTTACACAACTGTTTCAGATTTTGATGTATATGTATCATATAAAAGCTGATTCAACATTTTATTCTTAACTTTTGGTTTCCAATAGTGAGTATAATAAGGACATGTGTGAAGTGAAGTTACAGTCACACTGTTTAGTGAAATCAAATTTAATAAATATACTTAGTTCATTTCAATAAATCAGGTTTTGTTTAAATGCTAGTGTAGTATTAAAGATAAATATGTTACTAGTCAACAGATACTTTGAACATGATTTTTAAGTTCACACACACACAAATGATGTAATACATTTTGCAGCAGAGGGTGTGGAGATTCTGAGATCCTATGCGAATAAAATTTTGTTTACAATGAATGAAGAGCATTATTTTAATTAACTTATTGGTAATCCTAAAACAATGGACAATGTAAGTTTTAGTGTGGGTTTCAGTAAAACTTTTATTCAAAAAAATTATTAATTTAAAGTTTAAAACTAATTATTTTTTATCATTTCACGTAGTATTAAATCTTTATTGTATATTTTATTCAACGCTTAACAATATAAAAATTAACAAACATACAATGAGCTCAGTAGTCTAATTTATATATACATGCTCCTTTATGTGAGAAAATAGCATATATATCACATCAACTACGAAAAACTGTTACAGACCAAACACATAAAAAAGCCTTCTAAGTACATTTTGTTTCGTTTATACAAAACAACTGTTATTCAAAATAACAATCCAATCAAGATTGTTGTCATTTCAGGATAACAGAGGTTTTTCCTTTTAACAAGCCATTCAGAGAAAAGTGTTTCCCATAAAGTTGAAACATTTCCATCCGTTGGCATCGTGACAAGCAGTTATTTTAAGTTTCTAATATTTTCATTCTTACGTAGAAAAACAGGAATATATGGGTTTTTTTTTAATTTCCTAACGACTGCGAGATTAAAACTCTGAAAATTTTTCTATGTCAGTTTCAAACAGAATTTAAAGACTTGAATAAGTTTTAATGTTTACGTTATGTTTTAGCATCATAGCTTTGTTGTACAAAGTTATGTTTTAGCATCATAGCTTTGTTGTATAAAGACATCTATCACATAGTTCCGTATAATGTTTTCAGAATTCGTGTTGATGACAGTTTTCTTGTTATTGATGTATTTTATCAAAACATAATATAAATAAAACACCTTCATTAGAATGAATATACAAATATCGGTATTTTAAACCAAAACGGTATCCTATATAACACATAGATTAAACGGTCAAGTCAAAGACATCTAAGGTTAAGTTACAACTGTCGCTAATTTGCAAATTCTCAGCATATGGACTCCAACTAGTCAGCAATACTCACCGCTTATATAGTTACTTTTAATCTAATAACAGGATTGACTGTCACACTTATAACAAAATCACGTCTAAAAGTGTGAATCATGTTGAGTGGTATATCACGACACGAATTTTGAGCTAAATGTTAAGCAATTTATCACACTAATTACGAGGATAGACCAATGTCAACATAAAAAAACTCCAAACTATTCTCTGACGTCACGGTAATGCTGAGTGAAATCAAGTATTGGAAAATGAAATATTTTTTTGTTAGAAAATTTAGATTCATATCCGAGAAGCCGTATTGTTATTATATATTCAGAAATTATGAAATTTGAGTACAATAAAAACTTACGTAGAAATTTGAGCAAAACAGAACTTTTTGTTTAACAGCTAATACATTAGAAGATATACAAATCGTCATAATGGAACATTCGACCGTAATATTTTACAAATAGAAAAAGAAAACAAACTGAAACGATTGAAACCATCCTCTGAAGGTCCACAAAAAGCATTTCAAAATGTGCGACACCCGTTTCTCTTGTTTAGGACCTGGGAACCCATTACTTGTGAGGAATAATTAACACTCCTACGAAAAGACGTTTCTAGTTTTGATTTCTCCAAGCCCGTTCCCCTGGCTGTGGTTTCGCTAGATAGTAGATAGGGACAGTGAGAATCTCGTTAATCCATTCATTAATGGATTTAAATGGCAATTTCATTTAAATACAAAATTATTAGCCTAATATTAATAACCTTTCAAGTTGCTCTGGGGCCTATTGGCCCCATTTTCGTAGGAGTGTTAAAGTTTGAAAGAGTGTTTTAACAATTAAGCTTAGAGTTGCTCACGTACAATTAAAAAAAAAATTAAATGGGAAATATTCAGACTGACCAAGTGAATGCTTATTATAAACAACTGGCCTTTACCTATTTTGATTTTAAATGTACCTAACAAACTGCACCCATTATTATTTCCTGACACTATACATCCACTGTCCAGGTCATCTGTCTATCTATCATTCCTGAGAAGTTTGAAAAACAATATTTTGGGTATTGTTTTTATAATAAAAACTCGACCAAACTGGACTGATTATATCCAATATAAAACTCGATGGAAAAGACGCGATTTTACTCGACTTAAGTTAATTGGATTGACTTGCTGTTACTTAATCTAACTAGGTTGATGAAACCTAATTTTACTCGAGCTAACCAACTGCAATAACGATACCTGATTTCGTTCAACTGCAAATTAGCTAGTTTGACGAGACCCGAGTTCACTCGAGATAAAATGAACGTGACTGACGATCCCTGATTTTATTCGACTTAAGTGGACTGACGACTGACTTTATTGGGGGAAAAGTCAACTGGATTAATGAGAACCGACTTTAGTCAATCAAATAGTTTAAAGAGATTTGACTTTACGCGATATAAGTAAACTATCGAAACCCAATTTTACTCGAGATAAAGATTATTGGATTGACGAAAACCGATTTTATTCAATCTAACTAGTTTGACGAGACTTGATTTTACACAATCTAAGTGGATTGAAGATATCGTATTTTACTCAAACTAACTAGACAAACGACACTCGTTTTTTTTGTGATCTAACCAAACTGATGAAAAACGTCAAATAACTCGGAACCAGGACTAGAAAAGCCAACTTCACGTGACTAACGGTGGTTTTTGTACTTTCATGTTAGTCTTCCTGGCGAGTTATGATAATTACAGTTGTGCTACAGAAAGTCCTTTACAACTTGTATTACTGTAGTTTTTCTCTTAACATTGTAGCCTAGATGTAAACATTGGTTTTATGCTATTTATGTTTTTTTTTTAACTTTGTTTTGTTTTACCTTAATTTCCTTTTATGAATTTTACTAAATTTACTTTAATTTTAACTTTTTACTGGATGTTTGGCGCAGATAGCCAAGTTGCTTTGCGCCATAAAACGCTAATTCAACCAACCAACCAAATTTTACTCAGCTTAAAATTAACTGGATTGACGAATTCTGCTTTAACTTGACCTAACTGAATTAACAAGGCCCGAATTTAAGCGACAGTGCAGTTCTAAGACGAACATATATATATATATATTTATATACATAGTATGACTTAGTTGCTTAATATAATCTGTTTTGTACGTTTTTTCGTTTGTTTTTTGCTTCTTTTGTCGAAGAACAGTATATGGTTCAGTCTGGTATATATGTGGAAATCTAAGTTTTCTCCTGGTTAACAGTTTCGAACGGTAGTTAGGATACGAGAACAAAAAAACAAAACAAAACAAAATGAAACAAAGGACATAAAAATAAAATTGCACCCATATAAGTAAGTCTCAAATATTAGCTAGAGTTGCCCAAGAATAAATACACACGCTATACTTCCATCAGAAATACTTTTAAGACAGCAGATTATGGTAGCTGGAGGTATTTCAAATTATGTTGTCACACTGAACGACATACGACAGACTAATGACATATCTAAAATCGGATACCTTACTCTTGAAACTTTAAACACCATATAAACTAATTCTTATCATTTTCTAACTTCAGTTATTATTTATTTCTTAATTTCGGAACGGTTCAATGTAGAACAAAAGACAAAATAAAATCAGTTCTCCACAAAAAATGCTCTGAGGAGAAATGGTTGACGCGTTTAGAAATATTGAGTACTAGCAGTTAGTTCGTATTATTCCAAATGTATAAAATACATTTTCTGAAATATTGATGTTCACCAAATTATTATCTTAATGTGAAGAGTCATGAAACAAACAAATTAAACAAAGTTCTTCTGAAATGTAAATGCATATAAAGAACATTCCTCCGTTTGATACTAGGGTTAATGGCGTAAAAGAGTTTTGCTTGTTTAAGCACAAAATTACATATTGGGTTATTTACACTGTATCCACTAGAGGTATTAACCTATGTTTTTAGTTTAATATTCCCTCTATACAAATATACTGTTAAAAACAAAACAATTTTTAAGATAGTATAATTTGTAAAGTGACCAAGTACTTTTGTGTCATGCCTATAAACTCGAAATAACTCAACTAACTGCTATTTTGTGTCACGTCTAAGAATGCTGAGTTAATTCAACTAAATGCTGTTTCTGTCACAACTAGGGATGTTGAGAAAACTTAACTAAATGTTGTTTAATGTTATGCCTAAGAATACTGAACTACTTAATGCCATTTTGTGTCACGCTAAGAATAATGAGTTAATTAAATATTGCTTTGTGTTACAACTACGAATGCTGAATAAACTCAATTAAAAGTTTCTTTATATCACAGCTTGTATTATGTAGGGTTTAATTTATTCTCTAAAATATTTTATAATTAAAATCATCACAAAGCAGCATATACACAAATTACATAATTGTTCATACCATTTGTTATTGCGAGGTTTTATGTCAACGTGTGTGACCGTTAAAGGTGAAATGTTACATTGAAATAAATATATAAATATTTGCAAATAGTTGTTTCAAAACTTTAAATGTGTTGCTTATAACTAGTTTTCAAAATATTAGTAATTTAATTTTTCTATTAAACATTGCATCCTTTTTTTATAGTTGCTTTTCATTTTTTGTTGAAACATCTACACTACGAGTAAAGTCCTAGATTATAATTCGTAATTAGACAAATCATTATGTTAGATATAGCAGGCTGTTTAGTGTAGGAAGTGTTATTAATTTATTTATTTTGGGTTTGTAACTCATTCATGTCGAGGCTATCGAACACTGTGTTTTAATTCGTTAACGTTGAGGTTACGGAAAGTTAAGAAGGCCTAAGTGATAGACGTATAAGTAGCTGCGACCAAACAAATAGAAGGAGAGAAAAAATAAAGTCACGTGAAAGAGAATTTTGGTCAGTTAGAAGATGCAAAGTTAACCGTCGTGGGTGTGAATGGTCTACCGAATGATATGTTAAAGTGATATTAGCAGTTTGAATAAGATAAAAAGAATAATTTGTCTCTTTAAACGGTGTTGTAAATTACTTGAATTCAACAAAAGGCAAACAATTATTGGATGTACAATAAGCAGATGATTATTAGAAGTACAAAAAGCAGACGATTATTAGAATTTCAGGATACAAGTGTGGTAACTCACGAGACAGCGTAAGTGAATTTTACACGGATACCATTGCGATAGAAATGAAGACAAATAGTTTGGCTTGTTAACTGAATTGGCCCAAAATGGCTTTTGACAACAAGAAGAGAACTATATAGTGTTTAAGATATAACTATGCTTCCCATAATATAAATAATTTTGTACAAATGTTTAACTTATTTCAAATATATATATACATATATATATTACCTTAAAACAAGGGGTGCGTGATGTTCGTTTATTGTCGAATTCAGGTCACAGACACCCACTGTAGAAGAATCCTTGGCTCAACACACCCATATATTTACACTACTATATATACTACTAAAAAAGAGTTTCCGACAGGTTACATTTCGTTGATGACACACATACTAAATCTTTCCTTTACATCATTCTTATATCTTTACTTAGAGAAGATTTCAATTAAAATAAGTAGAGACAGACATTTATAGCAACTTTACAGAACTTGTGTCTATCAATCTGGTTGCATATTCAAAAGGAAAACGGTTTTGTTAAAATTAAGTTGCTTCCATGTGTATATTGATTATATCTAGAAGTTTAGAATAAAAATAAATATCAAGCTTTCTTTCCATCAGTGTCCGAACATAAGTTATAAAATATATTAAAACACGAAAAAACACACATTCAAATTAGCCCCGTTTCAACACTGATGTGATGATTTATGATGAATATGTTTGTTTCTATCTATTCTTGTGAGGTTTCGAAAGAGAAAGAAAACAACACTACGTCGTCAAGTTATCCAATCAATTGTTAAATTTGGCATAGTTCAACGTATAATTGGCCAGACCTGTGCAGACGTATTGAAACTAAACAGATTATATAACCCCAGGTGGAAACACTAATAAAACTTTATAACAGTTTCTAACAGACTTGAGATAAATGTCTTTCTAATTATACCTACATTTATAATGATATCCTTTGTTTGAATATAAACGTACGTCAATACAAATTTTGTTAGCGGATTTCTTAGAGATGTAATATTTGGTTGAAGAAGAAGGATGACGAGAACACAGCTCAGAATGGACACTCAGTGTTTATCTAATAAATCTATACCATTAAGAGCACTAAAAAGGCTGTAAATGTTTTACAGGTTCTGTGTGTAAGATATTGGCAGAAAATTATCCGATTAAGAGAAGTGATGGTTTGTAACATAAATCAACAATATTCTGTAGCTTAATCCACTCAGTTCTTATAATTTTTTTGTATTACCAGATATTTGCACTCACTACTATACGTAATTTCCCTCCAGTGAAAGACATTGATGACAATCATACTTTATGAATGCCAGTTTAGTAGGGTATGTGATACTTTAAACCTAAACGATATCTTGTGTGACACATGAGCTAAACAGCCAGGATTCAGGTATTGTCAATCCCAATTTCGAGTTATTGATCAGAATGAAGAACGTTAGTCAGCAACACCTGCCGTCACAAATACTTTTTTCTGTTGTAAACTGAATAAAGGGACTGACTGACACTTATAATGAACAAGCAGTTGGTTGTTTGTTTCTAATTAGGCACAAAACGTCACAAGAGGTCATCTTTGCTCTGTTTATCACGGGTGTTGAAACTCGGTTTCTAGCGTTAGAAGTCTGCAGAGATACCACTGTGCCAATGGGGGACACAAATAATGAAATAAATTGAACGTGTTCAGCTGTGTCTCGGCGCTAACCTAAAACCCTTCGATCCGAAGTTTGACACGTTAACCTTTAGGCCACAACCCGCAAAATTTTTTTAGTAAGAAAAAATATCCTTTTAAATATATAAGTCATCTTCATTGATACATACACTTACAAGAATGTGATGAATATTGTTCTATTACCTTGGGAATGTATTCTATTAGTGGGTAAAAAATATACTAATGAACTAATTAAACAAAGATAGATATTAAATCCAGTGACTCGTATAATTAAAACGTACTTTATTAATTAAACATTTCATGTTAAATCATTTTTTTACAAGGAACATAAAGTTTGCGAAGTTTCTAAATTAATGTTTAAAAAGTTCTAATATCATCGTAAAGTGGAATTATTTCGATAACAAACTCATCATGAAAGGAAGCCAATGAAAGCATACGGAGCTCAATGAACATAATTAGTAGAAGCTCAAAATGCGTCTTTTCCGCTGTATCTCATGCTGCAGATGTGATTCACAGCCATGAACGTCATACAAATTCGCTTGCATCGTAATACCGAAAGCAAGATAATCCTATTGCGTCAAACTTTCTGAATGCAGTATATTTTAAAGTTCACCCAAACCACGTCCAAGTATGATGCTTACAAACCAACCACATATACTGAGTTTCAGTGCGTACTGAAAGAAAAACTACGAATCAAGTAACATAAATTATTATGCGGGAGAGAATTGTTATCGCAATTTCAAATTAATATTTTATTGGGTTTTCTGTTGTGTCCAGCGTAGGAAATCGAACTCCAGATTTTAGTGTTGCAATTCTATAGATTTACCGCTGTTCCAACTGGGGCTTACAGGCGAGGAATCTAATGAAAACATTGAAATTTGTTTAAGATAGATACACTTTCCCTTAATCTGTCTGAAAAAGAAGAAAAAGTGAGGATGGGTAGGGCGTTGCTTGACCAAATCGATATTCGTAGCTTAAGATTCAGAGACTTTAGATGTGTCGTGATAAAGACTCGTTTGTTAAGAAAGAATATCTTGGCAGTGTCGACATCATTTAAAGACAAATAACGTAAACGTATCTCAATAATCGTTTCTTCATGATAAAACCTTCGAAATGTTGAAAAACATTTCTAATCGAATACTTTATCAATATAAGTGCTGTTTAACAAAAACAATCTTGAAAACACACGCATAAACTCGAAACTAGTTTAATAAAAGCCTCAAGTTTGAAAAATATTGTTTTCATACGCGATATAAAACAGCTATAGCGTTTCAGAATTTCCATAAAAGAAGCAAACAAAATAAAAAGTTAGAACCTGCCTAAGTTCCTTATTAAAAAGGTAATGCAGCTAATCTGCTAGAACAGAGTTAGGCATGGCCGTGATGCCGAGGAAATTGTATTTTTCAGCTATATTTTACATGATAGAAACTTTTAAGAAGTAAAAAAAAAAAAAAGGAAAAATATTGCTGACAGGACATACTTGTTGTACAGCTTATAACTTTTCTGACATCCACTGCAATAAAGTGTAGTGTTCGTCATGTCTTCATAAATAAGTTTAACCATTTTAATTCAACAAACATTTGATGCTTAATATTTGAAAAAAAAAGGCTTAACAAACACTACATAAAATCAGCTTAGTATTGCAAGACACGCTTCAAGAGTATGGTATCACAAGACATGAGACTTTTATGAGTTAATTAGCATCCAATGACACACGCACAAATGTTTGTTATCATATCTTAATTAACTTACCTATGGTTTTCATAGTATTAATTAACCAGTCAGGAGTTTGTTTAAGCATATATTCGTTAGGTTTAAATTTTGAAATTGAAATTTGGTCAAAATCGAAACAGTCGCTGTTCTGTTGTCTTAAACTAATTCGTTTGTTTGAATTTAAGCACAAAGCAACACAACCGGATGTCTGTACTCTGTCCACCAGGGGTATTGAAATTCCGTTTCTAACATTGTAAGTCAGAAGACATACCGCTGTACCACTGGATAGTGTCGTAAGTTAAGTAAACGAAAAGGTTTAACAGTTGAAATCTTTACAATATTTAACTTATAAGGGGATGTATCATAAAAAAACAACAAACGTATCTAGGACTAAAAGAATCCTACTATAAATAAACTTACTCAAGAAAATGTCATATGATTAGTATATTGTTTTTAAATAAATTAAACTTATCATATTAACGGTAAAATACGGAAGACAAAAGGTAATTTCTATGAATTATCATACTTATATCATTTTTTAAGAGCTACTATTTTCTTCTCGTGTCAGATATTCGCGCATAGCCACACAAAGGTTAGATTCGCAAACCATTCCTAATTGTCAAATGATGGGTAAAGTAAATTTGACAGTCTTCATCACTCATCAATAGTTCTTGGACTTCTCTAATCATATTTGGGATTTGATTATCTTTCCTTTAATATATTTACATCCTTAAACTGCAGAGTGCAAAATTTATTTTTCGGCAGTGAAACATTAAACCATAGATCGGGTCTCTAACTTTTAGGCCACGCTCGACCCTGCAGAATATTGTAAATATCACAAATTTTCACGATTCATTGGATGTAGAAAAATCCCATTGTATTATAAAAAAGCTACTTAGATACAAATTAGCAATATCATATCATATAATAAATGAAACATTTCTAAAAAAATACGTAATGTAAAGATATATATATATATCTGTAATGGTTTTTTGTTTTTTGAATTTCGCGCAAAGCTTCTCAAGGGCTATCTGCGCTGTCTGTAATGAGTATCAGGAATTTCAATACATTAAATCTCTTTAATTTACTTATATAAGTAAAGATATTAAATATTTTAACTATACGTTATTTTATTTTGGGTAGCTGTTGGTGTGAGAACAGTATCTTCATGTATCTGTGAGGACGTGGCCTAAGTGCTAATCTCAAAAGCAGAAGGTGATTACATTTCTCTTGGTTATTGTCTAAGTTAGCAATATATGTTGGTCAGTGTTATATTGGTACGAAATTGTTGCAGCTGTGTGTCAGGTGTTTTCATTTCTAGAGGTCTCTGCTGATTATAACTGTCTGAGTTTCGGGAGATTAACATTTCTTAGGTGACGGTTTCCCGAGATTCACTCGCTGAAGCTGGACTGAGAAGGTCTGATCCATAAAATTGGAAATTTCTTTTTGTTTTTTTCTCAAGACTTGGGCTGTGCGTGGCCTAATATATAGCACGTCTCCCAGATTAATAATGTCAAGTTCACACTCATAGAGTTCTGTTAGGTTTTCTATGTTCATTATATTTCAGTTAATATAGATTTATTTTATTACAGTTTAAATCTTGTTTATCTCTATTTACCACCATATACAATGTAATTATTAATATCACTATAACTGGATCGTTTATGTACTTCTAGCTGTAGTGATACTGACCCTTCTCACGTTAGAGAAGCGGGCTTTCATGGAAGCAACTCTCATGTTTGTCTACAGCTTTGTACGTGTAACTCTTCATTTGTTTTAGATGATGATTTTAACATTCAAACATTTAGTAATGGGGGATTGGTTTACCCGTGCACCATTATTCATGTACACAAGGAATCACAAATGTTATGCAAACATTTGCTAACACGCTAAACTGTATAAAATATGGTAATATAGAAATATCGTTAGTTCAAACAGTAGAATTCATTGATTTAAAACTACCAAATAGAAGGATCAAAGAAGGTGATATGAGGCAAGAGTGCAAGTATGTTCTGAATGCAGACAAAAGTGTCAGTAAAATGTGATCGTGTTGATACTCTCACGACTATAGATGCAAACTCAGTTATACCAACCACACATGAACGCATCAGATCTATACATGGTCAGATGGTTAAGGCGCCCGTTTCGTAATCTGAGGGTCGAGGTTTCGAATCTCCATCACACCAAACATGCTTACCTTTTCAGCCGTGAGGATGTTATAAAGTGACAGTCAACCCCACTATTCGTTGGTAAAGAGTAGCTCAAGAGTTGGAGGTGGGTAGTGATGACTGTCTGCCTTTCCTCTAGTCTTACACTGTTAAATTGGGGACGGCTAGCTCGGATAGTCCTTGTGTAGCTTTGCACGAAATTCAAAAACAAAGAAACACCAGATTCATAACCTAATTTTGAGTGAACGGACCAGAGTAAAGGACAAAGGCACCTAACACCAAATCTTGAAATACTCTGGTCCGATAATATGGCTCTTACTTTTACGGCTCACCCTCACCCCAAAATGCAAAAAGTGTTTTTGTGGCAAACCATAAACATCTGATTTGCAGTTCGATAAGACTTACCAATAAGTTACACCCCGCATGAATAGGAGAGAAAAAACGAAATATGTCTTTGGGTCTGACTAAATACTTAAAAAAAGCATTATTATTTTTTGGCTTCTTCAAATGCTACAATTTGCTTGTCATGTCATCTTCGTGCAAAGTAAAAACTTGTCAAATCTGATATTTATTAATGCTCTGAATATTATTATTCGGGACATTTATTTTTATATATCTGTGGCAAAATGCTAATTTGCATTTATTTAGTATAATACGTGAGAGAAAACGTGGCGTTCAATAATTTTCCTTCCTTTCTTGGTTATATGAGAAGCTGTAACATGAACAATGTTTTGACTCATATTTTATATAAATATTTTAAATGATTTACCGACATAAGTTGGTTTTTATTGTTCATTCTTCTATAGTCTTTGTTTCTTGTTGTGTGACTTGTTTGAATTAAAGTTACAGTAGTTGTGTTTGTGTTGTTTGTTTTTGAATTTCGCGCAAAGCAACACAAGGATTATCTGTGCTAGCCGTCCCTATTTTACCAGTGTAAGACTAGAGGGAATGCAGCTAGTCATCACCACCCACCGCCAACTCTTGGGCTACTCTTTTACCAACGAGTAGTGGGATTGACCGTTACTTTATAACGCCTACACGACTAAAAGGGCAAGCATGTTTGGTGCGATGGGGATTCGAACCCGCAACCCTCAGATTACGAGTAAAATGCCTTAACCCCCCCCCTGGCCTTGCCGGGCCAGTAATTGTGAAACTTGAGTGAACTTACTGTGATTTTTTAGTTCTCTATCGGAAAATCTTTACTTCAGCCGAATAAGCAGATTTTAACAGTATAAATAACAATAGGCCTATTTAAACATTAAAAGCCTTGAGTGAGTTAAAAAGAGATGGAATGAAAATCATTGCTGAATATTTAATATTTCTACAGTGGTGGTAATAGTACTGAAACGTTATTATACTGTTCTGCTATTGAAAATCTATAAACATTTAGCAAACCAAATTAAGCAAATTGAAAATTTCTTTTGTTAATATATTTTAAATTGGAATGCTGGAACAGTAATTTAATTTATTAATGACTATTTTCTTTTAAGGTTTAACACAATAACTGATCGCTCACGCCTACTTTACGTTAAATCTCTATAATCTGTGACGATAGTGCATCGAGGGGAAATGTCTACTATTAATTTAATCTTTGAAATATATTTTCTGTTATTATTTTACTTGTTATAAGTTTATTTAAATAGGGGTGCGAGTACAATTTAGGTAAAGTAATCTAATAGCATAACATATAAATATGTGAGTTCTAGTTTTTACTTTTAACTAAATGCTTTTTGCCTTATAACACATTTCTTCGGCGGCGTTCAAAATGCTATAGCAAGTGACGAAAATCATGAGCGCTGTCTAGAAACTAGTTTTAGCTTAAACCATTAACAGTGTCTAAATAAATTGTAAAGTTTTCTAAAAGCTACAAGTCTTTATCATAAAAAAAAATATATTACCATTGACTTCTGATCAAAGCCAACTGTGCTTCGGTGGTACAGCGTTGCGTTTTAGATTTATAACAATAAAATATGGGGTTGAATTTTTAGAAGATAGCCCAATATGGCTTGCTCCCTCCATAAAACAAACAAAAAAGGACAACAAACATAAAGGAAACTATCTAATTAGATCAGAACTAGCAATTAACGCGGTAATGATTTTAAAGTAAATAGTGATATTTTGTTCTTCTCTGTTCCATATATATTCTTAAAAATTATAAAATATTTTATGCAAACTGTTTAAAGTTTGTGTGAAATGCAATAGGTGCTATTGGTGTGGCCACAGCGAAATAAAATGGGTTCTAATATCTTCAACTTTCCTCATTACTTGCTGTTATCAACCTCATTATCTCTATCGAAAGTGTTTCTACTACAAAGAAGACACCTTTAAAACAAGAACTGTAGAAATTAAAATATTTCTACACTAATAATTAAATAAATTACTGCGAGGAAACTTTAGAGCAGCAATATCAGAGCAACGTGAATCATTTAGTTAAAAATCAATTTTTTAAAAAGATGAATATGGGTTCGATTCTGTTCACAATATACTTTTCAATAGCCTAAAATAGAGAATAGAGCTGAATCTAGGCTTTCAGTAATGAAGACAAATTTTAATAATCAAGACATGAAAAATGAAATATAACTTAATGAAATGATAACAAACGCTTAGTTTCTCCAAATTACAGAACTATTTCATATTCAGTACTTTTGTCCCATCATCTGAAACATACACAGTTATTCAATATCCACTACTTCTGGGAAATGTACTTATTCAGTTCTCACTACTTCTGTCCTTTAGTTTCACAACATTTACGTTTTTTGTCCCAGATTTTCAGACTTTTATTAGCTATTCAACATTTACAACTTTTATCCAATGATCTAAAACTTATATTAACTTTTAAATATTTCCTCAATTTATCACATAATTTTCAGATAAGGCTATTAAAAAATCCATTTTTTTTCAGAGAGACTGATATTTTGGAAAAAGAAACACTTGTATATTAAATCATTTATAAATTAATATATTTGAAAACAAGTAACAACCATTTCTTCGAAAACCTTGGATAATTTTTAATTTAAGTATGTCATAGACTTGTGCATGTGGTTTTCAGTTTGGTAATTTAATGACACATTTAATTACATACAATAAAATTATCTGTATAAACATAGTATGTTTATACCACCTTTTGTCAATATTTTGAAGCGATCCCACGTTCAGTTTTTTGCATTTTTTTGTTATATTACCATTCTAATAATTTTCAATTAACATTATGCTTTCATAAATGAAAACTTACTCTTTTAAACGTTTTTTCACGTAAAGAACAAGTCGTAAATATTTGAGCGTGTGTGAGTATACAAGTCTTTGTATATTTAATGCTGAGGAAATGAAAGAAATTCGTAAAAAGAAGTTATCACGTATGCAAATATATAAAGCAGTGACCATATTTAAAAATTTATTAAAGAATTATTAAAATAATAATGGCTATTATGAAAAAAAGTTTTGCCAAAATATATAATAAATACGGTGGCTGATTGGTGCCGCTATCTTCATAGTTCTTCTCACGAAGATCCTTCTTCCCCATAAATAAACTAATATTTATGTACCTGTTTAAAGAAAATTACAATGGAAAATGAAAAATATTAAAATAGAAGATTATTACTTCATCCTGCTAAAAAACAAATACTGAAACTAATGGAGTGCAGTTCCCGGCGAGAAAGTTCAAAACAAATGCTTCATTTATGAAACATATTTGTGCTTGGGAAAAGCCTATCCCAGATTACTTATCCAGTAGTAAAATGTATATAGCTACTATATCAGTAATTAAGCACGTTAAATCCAGACTGCTAATAAAGCTTATAATACCATTAGTAATCGGACTCGTGATTTGAAAACCTTAATGGTATCAAATTACTAATTTCAGAAGCGTATCACGAGAACTCATAATAATTACTTAATAATCACCTATAGAGATTGAGTTTCAATCAGTAAGAATATTTGAAGTCTGATAGAAGAAATTTTCTTTTTTAAATTATTAAATGTCAAGATAGCAGCGAAATTTGTTACTTTTAAGTAATGGTGTTAATGTTCGCCTTTTTTGTAAAGCTCTGAAGATAAGTACGTTTTATTGGTTAATACAGCAATAAATCTCAGAGGCGCCACAATAAACTGCGACTCTTCAATCCAAATACAGAAAATAATGATCCTTGAAATTGATCTCATCATAATCTCTCAGGTTTATAACCAATTATAGTAGAAGCTATGTAGAACAAGGACAGGAACAGGTTATTGAGTATGAATTGTTCTAACCACAAATTTTAGTCATAATATGGTGAGAACTGGCGACGACGCAGCTGTATTAATGTTTGCGATAAGTTAAAAAGTGGGTGCTTATAGTAGACAAGAAAAATCCATAAATATATATATATATATAACAATATTCGAAATAACTCTGTGGTAGTAATACACACAGTTTTGTGAACATATATTTAAATTGTTTATAAAGTTGTGGCATGATCCGGTACGTTTTAGATTGTATGTTGTATCTGGAAATATAGAAGACCTGAAGATAAAGTGTATTTCAACATTATGAACAAATGTTGATGAGTATTGATTGTATTTGCACAAACACACAGATATAATAATAACATGAGACAAACATCATCAAGCTTGTTTTTTTTCCCTCAGATTTCTGAAGAGTAGCTAATTTCCAGCTGTCAGACATATGCGCTTCCAAAAAATGGCCAAGACAACGGGCTAAGTTAAACTGTGGAAATAGCTTTTATTAGTTATCGCGTTACTCTGGTTCTAGCACGAGAGAAGTGCACTTCTGAGAGAATTGTGTAATATGTTAACGTAAGATAACAGGAGAAATGATTCTTCAAATCTAAGTGGGACGAAACGGCAGCAAATTGTAAATAAATCAGTAATTTAGTAATAGATAATTAAACACACGAATGTCTGAGATAAATTGGGTTTATAAGCTTTACAGTGCTTAATACAATATTGAGTAATTAAGTGGACTATTACATATGTATATATATATATATATTGGCAAGTAACTTATCTACACATTTATCAATAGGTGAAATTATCAAATATTTCTGTACCTCTCCTCACTATAATTTCATTGGAATTTATTACGATATGAGAATAGTTACGAACTAAAGCATAGAATGCTTGAACTCAAATTTAGAATGTATGAAATGTTATCCAACTCAATTAAACACTCAGTATCTTCTAGAGAACTACGAATTAATATCTTTGTGAAATACAACTAGTACGTAGCAAATAGCTCATTCAGTCATTTAAATGAAATGTTTTAAATATATAGATCGGCCATTTAAAATTGAATGTTGTCATTATTGAACAGCTCAGCCACCAAAATACGAGGAATAAATCTATGGAATGCTAATGAAACGTGCAGTATTTATGGTTCATTTCACTCAGAAATTTTAACGAATTGTTAATAATCAAACCAGAATCTTAAAATGAATATTTTCGTGTTTACCTTATGTAAGTCTACCAAATATTTGAATAATGTCAAATAACTAAGAGGTTATATGAATGTCAGTAAATCAAGGATACAGCTGTATTAGATATCCTAGTTTCAAAAATATGATGTTGTCATGTTAAAAAGAACTGGAATTAGAAATTGTAGTATGAATTTTACCTTATGCATATGTGAGCTGAATGGCCACATAAAAAGCTCATAAGACATCCCTCACACTAAGGGTTGAATCAGATTTTTTTAAACCGAATAACTAGATTTACTGTTACTCTTATAACGCACCCTCATTTGAAAATACAAAACGTGCTTAGCGAAGTTATGGTATGGTTTGTGTACTATAAATCTTTAGATCGCAACCCAATACAGTAACCATTATACGTTAATTCAAGCGAGCTAAATTGATGTCAACTTTCGTAGCTGCTTCATCATAAAAAATAATCTCTAGCAATGTAATAAGCAATTTTTAGTTCATAAAACTAAAAAAATATAATATAAATTTGTGAAAAACTTTTCCTTCCGTTTTGACATTCTTCTACTTGTTACACAGACCATCCGTGAGAGCTTTTCCCAAATACCTTAGCAAGTTCTGAAAACTAATACTCAAATATAAGGTTTTTACGCCACACTCTTTCAGGTAATCGTGAAAACTGGGTGAACCAAACAGAAAATGTGTGAATCTACAACGTTGTTATATGTAGCTATAAAAACCTTATCTTTTGTATAGTAATTTACTTGTAGCAAATAGTAACCTGTGATGTTAAAACATTCTGAAGCAAAAATATACTTTCTGTACTGCATTGATATGTTTATGAAACTTTGATAAAATAGTCGATATCTATTTTTTTTAAATAGACACTAATTTGGAATTGTTCAGCAAACATAAAGAAGGATCTTACGTGGAAACCGAAACTTATAAAAACGCACAAAATTCTTGGAAAACACGTTCAGTTGTTTTCAGTGTGAAAGAAAGATCAAAATTAATTTAATCACGTTTTCCGTATCGTTTACAGAACATACGTAAGACATAGTTACAGAAGCTTAGTAATTTATTACGATAGAAAATAACTAAAGAACAAATTGAAGCAATATTACCTCTTGTTTAACGACTACTTGGAACGAGGAGTAACACCACCAAAGAACAGATATTAACCATAGAGAGGAGCTAGCAAAATATGTGCTCAGTTTAACACCAGGCTGCCGTGGCACAAAGTCTAGTTATGAGACGGTTTTCAGTATTTTGTGTCTGCGACAGCTGCTAACTCCAGTGAGGTAGTAAAGCAGTAGGGCACGTTCTGTTTAGGGTTTGTTGTTCAAACAATCAAAACCAAAGAATGATTTTAGCATGACTTACGATGTACAGGATAAGAGGCTTGAACTTAGAAACAAACGATTAAAATAGATAGATACAAATATTATACGTCATTGAGTTTTAACAAAATTAATCAGTGGTTTTGAATTTTAATAAGTATATAGTAATTACAGCTACAACTGTCGTAATGGTTGTGAAGATATCCGGAATTATTATGTGATAATAGGTATGGCACCTAGTGTAATTTGCTATTTTGTGTTCTGGCAATAATAATTAATTTGTACAAACTGTCTACTCTCACTGAAACAGTCCAGTTTTAATAGACACACAAGCACATTCTGAAAATCTCTAATCAACAGCTCCCTGTCAGCTCTTGTGGAAAGGAGAGAAGTATAAACATTGTTATATCACAAGATAAAATGTTAAATGGTGTAACTATTTTTTAATTTTGTAAAACATTAAATGTTGTAACTATTCCTTAATGTTGAAGTGTAAACGTTGTTATATCACAAGTTACAATGTTAAATGGTGTAACTATTTTTTAATTTTGAAGTGTAAACGTTGTTATATCACAAGTTAAAATGTTAAATGGTGTAACTATTCCTTAATGTTGAAGTGTAAACGTTGTTATATCACAAGTTAAAATGTTAAATGGTGTAACTATTCCTTAATGTTGAAGTGTAAACGTTGTTATATCACAAGTTAAAATGTTAAATGGTGTAACTATTCCTTAATGTTGAAGTGTAAACGTTGTTATATCACAAGTTAAAATGTTAAATGGTGTAACTATTCCTTAATGTTGAAGTGTAAACGTTGTTATATCACAAGTTAAAATGTTAAATGGTGTAACTATTCCTTAATGTTGAAGTGTAAACGTTGTTATATCACAAGTTAAAATGTTAAATGGTGTAACTATTCCTTAATGTTGAAGTGTAAACGTTGTTATATCACAAGATAAAATGTTAAATGGTGTAACTATTCCTTAATGTTGAAGTATAAACGTTTTTTGTCACTAGTTAAAGAGTTTAAAATTGTAGTTATTCCTTAGTCTGTAACTATAAACGTTATTATATCACAAAATAAAATATTAAAAATTACAGTTGCTCCTCAATCTGGAAGTGTAAACGTTCTTATGACACAAATTAAATTATTAAATAATGTAACTGTTCTTTAATCATGAAGTATACGTTTTTATGTCACAACCTAAAATGTAAACATTGTAGCTATTCCTAGATTTTGAAGTATAAATGCTATTTCATCACAATTTAAAATGTTCCATATTGTAGCTATTCCTTAATCTTGAAGTATAAACGCCGATATGCCACACGTTAAAACGTTAAATGTTGAAACTATTCCTTAATCTTGAAGTAAAAACGTTGTTATTTTAAAAGTTGTTAAAATGTCAGATGTCGTAAATATTCTTTAATGCTAAAGTATAAAATTTTGAAAATGTCTTCTCAAAATCTTTGCTATTCGTTATTGCTCTTTGTTATCTGTATAAAGAACGACGTTTTCTATGCTAAAATATTTTAGACGAATTTTATGTTATAATTAGACATAATATCAACACAACAGAAGATATCTAATTCGTGATAAGATAATATGCGTTAATTTAGAAAAAATTAAGATAGTGATTATAACAAGTGAGAGAGATTCTTAATACCTTGGTTACAAGGACAAAAAAATTCAACAAAAACTAGGCGACGTAATAAAAAAGGGTAGTTACAACGTAGTGGATCACCCAAGATTATATCTTTTTCTTTAGCTACCTAGGGACATTTTTTTTATTAAATATACATTCCATGTTCCACGATCATGACATATGTGTGTAACCAATGGCGTTTAGCTCTCCTTGGCACGACGAGGTTTTATCATTTTTTAAGATGCGATCCTACGAATTTCCTTGCAAGTCTAAAAACTTATTTTTGTATCCACTCTGCTACACCATTCCTATGTAAATTCTTAATCCATATAAGCTGATAGTAATTAAACATTTATTTTTAAAAAGTAATTTGTAAAGAAATTTACTTAATTTTCTTGTTTGTTGAATTTTATGCAAAATTATTTGAGGTCTATTTTCGCTAGACAACCGTA
Organism: Tachypleus tridentatus; assembly: GCF_004210375.1. NCBI lineage: Eukaryota > Metazoa > Arthropoda > Merostomata > Xiphosura > Limulidae > Tachypleus > Tachypleus tridentatus. Next base: position 141,796,589 of record NC_134837.1, read on the forward strand.
ATTTTGAAGCTTGTTTTGTTTTTAATTAACCACAAAGCTAAACAATGAAAATGCGGTTTCTAACGATGTAAGTCCGCAGACATACCGCCGTACCACTGGAGGACAATTTTGAAGTGCCTTCCCCAATGGCAAAGCGGACTGTCAGTAGAATCACACCTCTAGAAACCGGGTTTCGATACCCGTGGTGGACAGAGCACAGATAGGCCATTGTTTAATTTTGTGCTTAATTTCGATTAACCTATAAATTTTAAAGAGAAAGATGAGAAAAGAAGCAGATAATAAATATCGACATACGCTAACTCTCAGGCTGTTCGTTACCAATAGATAGTGGGATTGGTTATTAATTATGACGTTTCTAACGACTGAACGAGCGAGCGTTTGCGAGTGCAAGTTTCGATCTCGTGACCCGCAACTTGTGATTGAAGCGCTAAAATCACCATGCCATGTCAAATGTAATTCTCGAAGAAATTAAGTAAATGAACTTCAAATTGCCAGTTTAAAAGTAATCGATTATTTGCAAACTTGTCTTATGTTAACCTGTATTGCAGCTTAGTTTGGCTTTTAATTAAGTGGATTTTAAAGACACGCTGATCAATAGTTAGTTACTATTCATGCAGTAAGAACCTTTGGAATAGAAGTATTTGTGATTTTGCCTACATCCAAATTTACGCATAGAATCACGTGTTGTATATATGTGAAAAAATATAACAGTAATCTTCAATATCTATGTTTAAAGGTAGAAGACGACTTAGAAGACGCTAGAAGAATAACTATCCTTTATTGGTCATTCGCTTTCTTAGTATTTCCTCACAATGGTTACTGCCTAACTCTAAATTTGAGTTTCTAAAACGTCAAGACACAAAACGTACGATTTCACAGAGCTTCTCTCTCTCTGTGCAGAGCTCACTTGTCAATTATCTCGCTTCATTTTTACGATGAAGTTTATTATAGTACTAAAAAGTTTGAAAAGTACATGACGCCGTAGTAATGCAGTGAGCCGTGATTTTTCAATCTCTTCAGCTTTTATATAATTTTCATTTTGCATGGGTTTTCTACGCTTTACTATATAATATATGGATTTTAAACTTTTTCCAAAATCTGTTATATTTCTCATGAAGAAAATCAACTCTCGTGGGATACTACGTGATGTCAGAAATTGGTTCTTTCTGAACTATATAAAAGTACAGTCAGCCTCATCCGTACTTCCTCTAGAATTTATAACATAAAAATGTTTGTTGTTGCTCAGATATAAGCTTTTCTACCTTCACGACACTTCGCGCATCTCGACTTCGGACATTTCATTCAAGGATTTCTCATGCGGTGGTCTCGAGTTTTCTGACAGTGTGCAATTTAACTATATAAAAAAGGTGAAAAAGATATAGCCACATAACCTAGAAATTCGATGTGACATGCGTGCAAAAAGGCTGACGTATAATATAACGACAATCTGGTTCAGTTTGACATGGAAAAATTATTAATACATATTAGTATTCAGATGATTGTATAATAACCACATAAAATGTTTAAAATTCTGTTTTGGTATATTTTTTATGCAAACATGTATCTAAACAAAATATTAAGGGACAGAACTTCAAGTATACTATCCAACAGAGGCTTTTTTATATAATTGAAGCTGTTATTGAAGGTGTCAGATTTTTTAAGTTAGAATTATTTATTGTGTTACAAAAACACAGTATGTGGCTTCTTCATTTAGAAGCTATGTATTTGTATAACATCTTTTCCATTATGCTGCGGTAAGAAACTTCGTCTTTTCGATTAACATGCGCTATTTTTCTTTCACAATGTTTTCATACATAAGTATATTTTGTAGGCTACTGTAAACGTATTTGCGTGTGAGTTTTATGAAACTGGTTTGATTTATTTCATTGCACATGCAATTAAGCATCTTGTTGTTGCTACTTTGATGTTCTATTTCACAGTTATTGTATTATAGATAAGAATTTATAGTTATAGATTTTTAAATTTAATTTGACAAGTAATCTATTTTCGTCTTTTATGTGGATCATAACTAGGCATTTAAGAACTTTTAATACTATAGAAAAATAATAAGAAAAATACAGAAGAACAAGTGACCTGCAATTGGTAACAATGAGAGAAAGTCACAGGTAGTAGACAGTAACAGCTGGTAGAAACTAACAGGTGATAGAAGGTAACAAGTGAGAGAAAGTAACAGGTGATAGTAGGTAACAAATGAGAGAAAGTAACAGGTGGAAAAAAGAGTAACAGATGAGAGAAAAAATAACAGGTGGTAGAAGTGACAGTTAATTATAAAATATAGGTGATAGAAGAGTAACAGATGGTTAAAAAAATAACAGGTGATAAAGCAACAGGTGGTAAAAAAATGCTCGTGATAGAAAGGTAACAGTTGGTAGAAAGTAATAGGTGACAGAAAGTAACAGTTGATAGAAAGTAACAGGAAATAGAAGGTAACAGTTGATAGAAAGTAACTGGAAATAGAAGGTAACAGTTGGTAGAAAGCAACAGGTGATAGAAAGTAAGAGACGGTAGAAAATAACAAATAATAAAGAATTAAAGATAGTGAAATAACAAGCGATGAAAGAGTAACTAAGTGAAAGAAAATAAAGAAGGTAAATAAAATATTTATGATAAAAGAAAATAATAGATTAGTAAAATAACAAGTGATAAAAGTAACAGATAAGTAGGAATAACAGGTGACAAAAAATAACAGTTAGTAAAAGTAGTAGTGTGAGTAGATAAGTAACAGGTGATAAGAAAAGTAACAAGTGAGAAGAAAATAACAGTTAGTAGAAAATAACTCGTGATCTAAAAATAACAGGTGGTGGAAAATAACAGATGAAGAAAGAAAATATGTTGGTAGAAAGTAACAAGTGTCTCAAATAGCAGGTGTTAAAAGTAACAGATATAGAAAGTAACAAGTGATAGAAAAGTAACAGTTAGTAAAAGTAACAGGTGATAAAAAAAACAGTTAATTAGGAACATAACAGGTGACAAAAAATAATAAAGATAGGAAGTGACAGGTTGTAAAATAACAACTAGTAGAAAAATAATAAATTAGTAAATAACATAGTTAGTAGAAAATAATAGTTAGTAAAAGTGCTAGGTGAAAAAATTAACAGATGGTAAAAAATAACAGGTGACAAGAAAGTAAAGTAGGTAAAATAATCGTGTCGAAAGTAACAGGTGATAAAAAAATAATGGGGAGAAAATAACAAAGGTGGTAGAAAGTAAAGTGATAAAAAAATAGTTAGTAGAAAGTAACAGGTGATAAAGCAACAGGTGTAGAAAATATCAAATATCTAAAATAACAGATGGTAAAATAACAGACAAGAAGAAAATAACAGAGTGGTAGAAAATAACAGGTGATCTCAAAAGTAACAGTTAGTAAAATAATAAATGAGAGAAAATAACAGGTAATAGAAAGGTTAAGTGAAAGAAATAACAAGGTAGTAAAAGTAAATCAGTGATGAAGAAAGTAACAGTTAGTAGAAAATGTCGGTGACAAAAGAAATGCTTTCTAGTTAGTAAAATAACAAGGTGATAAAAGGTAACAGATAGTAGGAAGTAACAGGTGACAGAAAGTAACAGTTGGTAAAAGTAAGTAGGTGGTAGATAATAACAGGTGATAGAAAGTAACAAGTGAAGAAAGAAATAACAGTTAGTAAAAGATTCTAAGTGATATAAATAACAAGGTGGTAAAAGTAATAACAGATGAGAAAGAAATAATATTGGTAAAATAACAGGTGATAGAAGGTAACAGTTGGTAGAAAGTAATAGGTGACAGAAAGTAATAGTTGGTAGAAAGTAACAAGGAAATAAAGAGGTACTAGTTAGTAGAAAACAACAAGGTGATAAAGAAATAAAGAATGGTAAAAAAATAACAAATAATCGAAAAGTTAGAGATGGTAGAAAGTAACAAGTGATATCAGGTAACAAGTGAGATAAAGTAGCAGGTGGTAGAAAAAAACAGGTGATAGAAGGTAACAAGTGGGTGAAAGTAAGAGGTGGTAGAAAATAACAGGTGATAGAAAGTAATAGTTGGTAAAAGTAACAGGTGATAAAAGGTAACAGATAGTAGAAAGTAGTTGGTAGAAAGTAACAGGTGATATAAAGTAGCAGGTGGTAGAAAGTAACAGATTATAGAAGGTAACAGTTGGTAAAAAGTAACAAATGAGAGAAAGTAACAGGTAATAGAAAGTTATATAGATGGTAGAAAGTAACAAGTGATAGAAAGTAACAGGTGATAGAAAGGTTAAACGAGAAAAAATAATAAGTAGTAAAGAAATAACTCGTGATAAAGAAGGTAACAGTTAGTAAGAAATAATCGTGAGTGAAAGAAAAATAACAGTTAGTAAAAGTAACAAGGAAATAAAGAGTAACAGTTAGTTAAAACAACAAGGTGATAAATAAAGATAATAGAAAATAAAAGGTAATAAAGAGATTAAAGATGGTAGAAAATAACAAGTGATAAAAATGCTAAGTGAGAAAGAAAAATATGAGTAGTAAGTAAAACAGGTGTCGAAAAGTAACAAAGTGGGTGAAAATAATAAAGGTGGTAAAATAACAGGTGATAGAAAGTAATAGTTGGTAGAAAGTAACAGGTGATAAAAGTTAACAGATAGTAGAAAGTAACAGTTGGTAAAAAGTAACAGGTGATATAAAGTAGCAGGTGGTAGAAAGTAACAGATTATAGAAAGGTAACAGTTAGTAAAATAACTAATAAAGAAAAAAATAACAGGTAATAGAAAGTTATATAGATGGTAGAAAGTAACAAGTGATAGAAAGTAACAGGTGATAGAAGAAGGTTACAAGCGAGAAAAAGTAACAAGGTAGTAGAAAGTAACAAGTGATAGAAGGTAACAGTTGGTAGAAAGTAATAGGTATTAAAATGCTAGTTAATTAAAAGTAACAAATAAAGAAAGCTCAGTTAGTAAAGAAACAGGTGTGAAATAAAGATAGTAGAAAAATAACAAGATAATAAAAAGATTATAGATGGTAGAAAATAACAAGTGATCGTAATAAAGAGAAAGAAAGTAATAGCAAATTAGTAAAACATAAGGTGATAAAGATAACTCGATGGAGTAGAAAAGAAATAAGAGGTGGTAAAAGAACAGGTGATAAAAGAAATAATAGTTAGTAAAAATAACAAGGTGATAAAAGTAATATTAGAAGGTAAAATAACTAGGGTGATCTCAAGTAGCTAGTGAGTAAAAATAACTAAGATTATAAAAGGTAACAGTTAAGTAGAAAATAACAAGTGATAAAGAAAAAATAAAAGATGGTAAAAAAATGTAAGGTGATAGAAAAGTAAAGATAAGTAAAAATAACAGGTGATAGAAAGTAAAGAAATGGTAGAAAGTAACAATGCTTCTCTAAAAGTAATGGAGTGGTAGATAAGTAACTAGAGTGATAGAAGGTAACTCAAGTGAAAGAAAGCTAACAGTTGGTAGAAAGTAACAAAGTAATAAAGTAATAAAGTGATAGAAAAATGCTGTTAATTGAAAGAAATGTAAGTGACAAGAAAATAACTAGTAAGTTAATTAGAAAATGTCGGTGACAAAGAAAATAACAGTTAATTAGAAAATAATAGGAAATAAAGATAACTCAGTTAGTAGAAAGCAACAGGTAATAGAAAGTAAGAGATGGTAGAAAATAACAGGTAATAAAAAAGTTAAAGATAGGTAAAAATAACAAGTGATAAAGAAAGTGCTCGAGTGAAAGAAAGAAATGTGGTAGAAAAAGCTTAATGTGATAAAGAAATAGTTAATTAGAAAATAACAAGTGATAAAATGTACTTTAGATAGTAAGAAAAAGTAACAAGTGATAAAAAAATAACAGTTAGTAAAAGTAAGTAGTAAAGTGGTAAATAATGTAACAAGTGATAAAGAAAGTAACTAAGTGAGAAAATAACAGTTAAGTAGAAAGTAACTAAGTGATATCAAAAATAACAAGGTAATTGGAAAGAAATAACAGATGAGAAAGAAATATATTTAGGTAAAATAACAAAGTGATATAAAGTAGCAGGTGTTAGAAAGTAACAGATTATAGAAGGTAACAATTGATAGAAGGTAACAGTTGGTAGAAAGTAACAGGTGATAAAGAAAAAAACAGTTAATTAGAACAATAATAGGTGACAAAATAATCGAGATAGGGGAAAGTGACAGGTTGTAAAAGTAACAGCTAGTAGTAAAAAATATAAATTAGTAAAATAACAGTTAGTAGAAAAGAAATAGATTAGTAAAGAAATTAACAAGGTGAAAAAAAAAGATGCTAGATGGTAGAAATAACAGGTGACAAGAAAGAAATAAAGTAGGTAAAATAACGTGATGATGAAAATAACTAGGTGATAAAGATAATAAGTGGGAGAAAAGAAATGCTGGAGTAGTAGAAATAAAAAGTGTGATAAAATGTGGTTAGTAGAGAGTAACAGGTGATAGAAAGCAGCAGGTGTAGAAAATATCAAATGATACAAAGTAACAGATGGTAAAAAGTAACAGACAAGAGAAAGTAACAGGTGGTAGAAAATAACAGGTGATATAAAGTAACAGTTGGTAAAAAGTAACAAATGAGAGAAAGTAACAGGTAATAGAAGGTTACAAGTGAGAGAAATAACTCGTAAATAAAGAAAATAACTCGTGATGAAGAGTAACAGTTAAGTAGAAAGTAATAAGTGACAAAATATGCTAGTTAGTAGAAAGTAACAAGGTGATAAAAATGCAGTAGATAGATAGTGAAATAACAAGGTGACAAGAAAATAACAGTTAAGTAAAAGTAGTAGGTGGTAGATAGTAAATATAGGTGATAAAAGTAACTAAGTGAGAAAGAAATAACTAGTTAGAAAGATTACAAGTGATATCAAAATAACTTAAGGTGAGTAGTAAAGTAACAAGGTGATAAAAGAAAATAAGAGATGGTAAAAAATAAAGTGATAAAGTATAGAATGTTAAATAACAATGCTTCTCAAAAAAATGGAATTAGTAAGAAAATAACAAAGGTGATAGAAAAGTAACAGTGAAAGAAATAACAGTTAGTAAAGAAAATAACTGGTAATAAAGTAACTCAAGTGATAAAGAAGTAACAGTTAGTAGAAAATAATAAGTGACAAAATAACAGTTAATTAAAAATAATAGGTGACAAGAAAATAACAGTTAGTAGAAAATAACAGGAAATAAAGGTGTAACAGTTGGTAAAAGCAATTAATAATAGAAAAAAGAATGATAGTAAAATATGGAATGGTAGAAAGAAGAAGATGGTAGAAAAGCTAACTAAGTGATAGAAAGAGTAACAAAGTGAGAAAGAAATATAGGTGGTAAAACATCTGATAAATAAAATAATAGTTGGTAGAAAATAACAAGGTGATAAAATGAGTAACAGATAGTAGGAAATAACTGGAGGTGACAAGAAATAACAGTTAGTATTAAAAGTAGTAGGTGGTAGAATAATAACAGGTGATCGAAAAGGTAGTAAAGTGAAAGAAACAATAGTTAAGTAGAAAATAATAAGTGTCTCTAAAAGTAACTAATTAAGTGAAAATAACTAAGATGAGAAAGAAAATATGTTAGTAGAAAGTAACAAGGTGATAGAAATATAGGTGTTAGAAAGTAACAATTATATAGAAGAGTAACTAGTGATAGAAAGGTAACAGTTGGTAGAAAATAATAGGTGATAAAGAAAAAAACAGTTAGAACAAAACAGGTGATAAAAGGTAGCTCGATGGGAAAGTAACAGGTTGTAAAGAAAGTAACAGCTAGTAAGAAAATAATAAATTAAAGAAATAACAGTTAGTAGAAAATATAGTTAGTAAAATGCTCAGGTGAATAATGCTAGATGGTAGAAAGTAACAAGGTGACAAGAAAGGTAACTCGTGAAAAAAAATATAGGTGGTAAAAAAAAACAAGTGTCGAAAATGCTAAGTGGGTGAAAGTAAGAGGTGGTAAAAAGTAACAGGTGATAAAGAAAATAATGGATTAATTAGAAAATAACAAGGTGATAAAATTAACTAGATAAATGTAGGAAATAACAGGTAACAAAGTAACTGATTAGTAAAAGTAAGGAGTGGTAGATAAGTAACAAGGTGATAAAAGGCTAAGTGAAAGAAAATAACAGTTAGGTAGAAAGTTCAAAGTGATCTCAGTAATAAGAGTGGTAAAAATAACAGATAGAGAGAAAGAAAATATATTGGTAAAGAAAATAACAAGGTGTCGAGAAATGTAACAGTTAATTAAAATATAGGTGACAAGAAATAGTGGATTGGTAAAATAACAAAAAAGAAAGGCTAACAGTTAGTGAAAACTCTCAGGTGTCGAAAGAAGATAAAGATAAAAAATAACAAATGTAATAAAAGATTAAAGATATGGTAAAAGATAACTAAAGTGATAAAAGAGTAACTAAGTGAGAAAAGAAATGTATGGTAGAAAAAACTCGTGTCGATAAAGGTAAAGTGGGTAGAAGAAAGTAGAGGTGGTAAAATAACAAGGTGATAAAAGTAATGAATAGATTAGTGAAAGAAAATAACAAGGTGATAAAAGTAACAAAGATAGTAAAATAACAGTTAATTAGAAAATAACAAGGTGATATCAAAGTATGGAGTGGTAAAATAACTAGATCTAAAGAGGTAACAGTTAGTAAAATAATAAATGAAGAGAAAATAACAAGGTAATAGAAAAGGATTATATAGATGGTGAAAAGTAACAAGTGATAAAATGTCTAGAGTGATAAAGGTTACAAACGAGAAAAAAATAACAAAGTAAATCGTAAAAGAAAGTGACAAAGTGATAGAAAGGTAACAGTTAATTAGAAAATAATCAGGTGACAAAGAAAATAACAGTTGGTAGAAAATGTAACAAGGAAATAGAAAGATGCTAAATTGGTAAAACAACAAGTGATAAAAAATAAGATGGTAAAATAACTAGTAATAAAGTTAGAATGGTAAAGAAAGTAACTCAAATGATAGGTAAAAAGTGAGAAGAAAGCATGTGGTGGTAAAAGCTCGTGTCGAAAAGGTAACTCACGTGGGTGAAAAATAAAGGTGGTAAAAAAATAACAGGTGATAAAAGTAATAGTTAGTAGAAAAATAACAGGTGATAAAATTAACAGATAGTAAAAGAAATAACAGTTAATTAAAAGTAACAGGTGTGTCTCAAAATAGCAGGTGGTAGAAAGTGACAGATTATAAAGAAAGAGTGCTAGTTAGTAAAAGTAATAAATGAGAAGAAAATACTAGAGTAATAGAAAGTTATATAGATGGTAAAAGAAAATAACTCAAGTGATAAAGTAACAAGTGATAAAATAATAGTTAGTAAAAGAAGTAACAGAGTGATAAAAATATGTTAGTAGAAATAACAAGGTGTCTCAAAGTAGCTGGTGGTAGAAAGTAACAGATTATAAAAGGTAACAGTTGGTAGAAAGTAACAGGTGATAGAAAGTAAGAGATGGTAGAAAGTAACAGGTGATAGAAAGTAAGAGATGGTAGAAAGTAACAGTAGCTATAAAGTAGTAGGTGGTAGATAGTAACAGGTGATAGAAGGTAACAAGTGAGAGAAAGTAACAGTTGGTAGAAAGTAACAAGTAATAAAAAATGTAATGATGAAGAGTAACAGTTAGTAGAAAATAATCGTGACAAAATAACAGTTAGTTAGAAAATAACAGAGGAAATAAGAAAATAACAGTTAGTAAAAGCTAACAATGTAATAAAATAGAAGATAATTAAAAAAATTCAAGATATAAAGTCGAAGATAAAAGAAAATAACTCGTGTCGAAAATAACAAAGTGAAGAAAAAAAGTATATGTGGTAAAATAGGTGTCGAAAATGTCTTTAAGTCGATGAAAAGAAAATAGAATTAGTAAAAAATACAGGTGTATGAAATAATAGATTGAGTGAAGTAACAAGGTGATAAAAGTAATAGATAAGTAAATGCTCGTGTGAAGAAAGTAACAGATTAGTAGAAAGTAAATAGGTGGTAGAAAGTAATGTAGGTGATAGAAAATAACTCTAAGTGAAAAGAAAGAAACTGGGTGATGGAAAAGTAAAAGTAAGTCGTGTCTCATAAACTTTTGGACAAATAAAGTAACATAATGATAGAAAGAAAGCAATATTGGTAGAAAATAACAGGTGATAAAGGTAACAGTTGGTAGAAAGTAACAAATGATATAAAAGTAATAGGTGGTAAAAGAAATAACAAGATATAGAAAATAACAGTTGGTAAAATAACAAATGAAAAGGAGTTATATATAAGTAAAAAATAACAAATAGATAAAAAGTAACAGATAGTCGAAGGTTAAAAGAAAAAAGAAAATAACAAGGTAGTAAAGTAAAATGCTGTAATCGAAATGCTAATTAATAGAAAGTAATAATGACAAGAAACATGGAAATAAATGAAAGTAACAGAAATAAATAATGTAACAAATTAATTAAAATTTCAAGGTGATAGAAAAAATAAGTAAGAAAATAAAAATTAGTATTCGAACGTTAGAGAATAGGTATTAGAAAATAACAAGTAATAAAAAAGTAACTAAGTGAAAAGAAATGAGTAGGTAAAAAACAAGGAAATGTCGAGTAATCTAAAGTGGAGATGAAATAAGGTGGTAGAAAAATAATTGAGTGATAAAAGTAATAGATTAGTAAAAGTAACAGGTGATAAAATAACAGATAGTAAAGAAATAGGTGACAAGAAAATAACAGTTAGTAAAAGTAATTAAGAGTGGTAAAATATGTAACAAGTGATCGAGAAATAATAAGTGAGAAAATGCTGGAGTTAGTAGAAAATTCAAGTGATATAAAATAACAAAGGTGGTAAAAGTAATAGATAAGAAGAAAATAATATTGAGTAAAAAATGCTCTAGGTGATAAAGAAAATGCTAAAGTTAGTAGAAAAGTAATAGGTGAAAAAAGAAATAATTAATTGGTAAAATAACAAGAAATATAAAGTAATAGTTAATTAGAAAACAACAAGTGATAAAAAGTAAAGATAGTAAAAAATAACAGATATTAGTAAAGTAGAGATAGTAGAAAATGCTAAGTGTGATAGAAAGCTAACAAGTGAAGAAAGAAATATGAGTGGTAAAGAAAAAACTCGTGTCGAAAAAGAAAGAATGGGTGAAAAGTTAGAGGTGGTAAAATAACAAGTGATAAAAGAAAGAAATATAGTTAATAGAAAGTAACAGGTGATAAAAGGTAACAGATAGTAGAAAGTAACAGTTGGTAGAAAGTAACAGGTGATATAAGAAAATAGCAATTGGTAAAATAACAGATTATAAAATAAAAATAACAGTTAGTAAAAAGTAACTAAATAAAGAGAAAAGTAACAAATAATAGAAAGTTATATAGATGGTAGAAAGTAATAAGTGATAAAATAATGCAAGTGATAAAGGTTACAAAACGAAAAAAAAATAACAAGTAAAGTAAAAAGTAACTCGTGATAGAAAAGGTAACAGTTAGTGAGAAAATAATCATAGGTGACAAAGAAAGTAACAGTTAGTGAAAGTAAGGAAATAGAAAGGTAACTCAGTTAATTAGAAAACAACAGAGTGATAATAAAGAAAGATAAAAAATAACTAGTAATAAAGATTAAGATAAGGTAAAATGCTCGTGAATCGATAATAAAAGGTAAGAAATGAAAATTAATTAAAAGTAATAAAACATAGAAAGATGCTCGTCGGTGAAAATAAGAAGGTGGTAAAATAACAAGGTGATAAATATGGATTAGTAGAAAATAACAAACGATAAAGAGTAACAGATAAAGTGAAAGTAACAGTTAATTAAAAGTAACAGGTGTCTCTAAAATAGAGATGGTAGAAAGTGATAGATATAGAAAGTAACAGTTAGTAAAAAGTAACTAAATGAAAGAAAATAACAAATAATCAAAGTTATATAGATGGTAAAAGTAACAAGTGATAAAGTAACAAGTGATAAAAGGTTAAAGAAGAAAATGTCTAAGGTAGTAGTAGAAATAACAAGTGTATCGAAAGGTAACAGTATTGGTTAGTAAAATAATAGGTGACAAGAAAAGTAAGAGTTAGTAAAGAAATAACAGGAAATAAAGAAGTAACAGTTAGTGGTAAAAAACAATTTCAATGAAAGTAAAGATGGTAGAAAATAACAGGTAATAAAGAAATTATAGATGGTAAAGAAATGCTCGTGATAGAAAGATAACAAGTGAAAGAAAATATAGAGGTGGTAAAATAGTGTGATAAAAGAATAAGTGGTGGTGAAAATAAAAGAGGTGGTAAAGAAAAGGTGTGAAAAGTAATAGTTAGTAAAAAAGTAACAAAGTGAAAATAATATTTAGTAGAAGTAACAAGGTGATCTCAAGTAGCTAGTAGTAAAATAACAGATTATAAAAGATTAACAGTTAGTAGAAAGTAACTTAGGTGATAGAAAGTAAAGATGGTTAAAATAACAAGGTGTGATGAAAAGTAAAGATGGTAAAAGAAAATAACAATAGCTATAAAGTAGTAGGTGGTAGAGATAGTAATAGGTCGTAGAAAGATAACTGATGAAAGAAAGAAAATAACAGTTAGTAGAAAATGCTGGAGTAATAAAAATGCTCTCGAAGTGATAAAGGTAAAGTTAAGTAGAAATAATAGGTGACAAAGAAATGCTGTTAGTTAATAAAATAACAAATAAAAATTATGCTGGATTAATTAAAAGCTCTTTCGTAATAAAGAAAAATAAAGATGGTAAAAATAATAGATGTCGAAAAGTTAAAGATGGTAGAAAATAACTAAGTGATAAAGAAGGACTCTAAGTGAAAGAAATATGAGGTGGTAAAAAAGCTCAAGGTGTCGAAAAGTGCTCAGAGTGGGTGAAAATAAGAGGTGGTAAAGAAAATAACAAGTGATGAAAATAATGGATTAATTAGAAAGTAACAAGGTGATAAAATTAACAGATAAGTAAAAATAACATAGGTGACAAGAAATGTAACAGTTAAGTAAAAGTAGTAGGTGGTAGATAGTAACAGGTGATAAAGAAGGCTAAAGTGAGAAGAAAGTAACAGTTAGTGTAAAATAACTCGTGATCTCAAGTAATAAGGTGGTAGAAAGTAATAAGATGAGAAAGAAATATGTTGGTTAAAGAAATAACAGGTGATAGAACAGTTGGTAACAGTTAGTAGAAAAGTAACAAGGTGTCTCAAAGTATAGGTGGTAGAAAATAACAGATTATAGAAGAGTAACAGTTAGTAAAAATAACTCAAATGAAAGAAAGAAGTTATATAGATGGTAAAGAAAGTAACTAAGTGATAAAAATAACTAGATGATAGAAAGGTTAAACAAGAAGAAAATAACAAGTAGTAAAAAATAACTAAAGTAGAATGAGAAAGTAACAGATTAGTAGAAAATAATAGAGTGATGAAACAAAATGCTAGATTAGTAAAATAACAAGAAATAAAGATGATAACAGTTAAGTAAAACAACAAGTGATAGAAATAAAGATGGTAAAATAACAAATGCTCGAGAACGATTAGAAAGATAAGTAGAAAAATAAAAGTGTCGATAAATGTAGAAGTAAGAAAAGAAATATGAGTGAGTAAAAAAAAAATAGTTGATGAAGAAAATGCTAACAATGGGTGAAAAGTAAGAAGGTAGTAAAAATGCTCTAGGTGATAAATAAAGTATAGTTAATTAAAGTAACAGGTGATAAAAGTAACAGATAATAGTAAAATGCTAGTTAGTAGAAATGTAACAAGTGATCTCAAATGTAGAGTGGTAGAAATATAGATTATCGAAAGATGCTGGATTAGTAAAATAACTAAATAGAAAGAAAATAACAAATAATAAAAGAGATTATATAGATGGTGAAAGTAACAAGTGATAGATGCTAACAGGTGATAGAAGGTTCAAAGGAAAATAACAGGTAGTAAACTAGAAAATAACAAGTGATCGAAAATGCTAGTTAATTAAAATAATAGGTGACAAGAAATAACAGTTAGTAGAAAATAACAAGGGAAATAAAATATGGTAACAGTTAGTATAAACTCTACTATGATATGATAAAGTAGAAGATAATTAAAATAATAACATGTAATAGATTAAAGATAAATAAAAGTAACTCAAATGTCGAAGAGTAGAAAGTGAGAGAAAAGAAATATAGGTAATAAAACTCGTGTCGGAATATAAAGTGGGTAAGAAATAAAAGTGTAAAAGAACAAGTGATAGAAAGATAAAATATGTGGTAGAAAATAACAAGGTGTCTCAGAAAGTAGCTAGTGGTAGAAAATAATAGATTATAGAAAGATAATGGTTAATTGAAAGTAACTGAGTGTGTCGAAAAAGAAATAAAGATAATTAAAAAAAATAACGGTGATGAAAAGAAATAAAGATGGTAAAAGTAACAAGTAACTATAAAGTAGTAGGATGGTAGAAAAGTAACAAGGTGATAGAAGAAATATAAGTGAGAAAATAGCAGTTAGTAAAATAACAAGTAATAAAGTAACAAGGTGATAAAGAAATATGGATTAGTAGAAATGTAATGTGGTGATAGAAAAAAACAGTTAAGTAAAATAACAGGTGATAAAAGGTAATAAGTGGGGGAAGTGACAGGTTGTAGAAAGTAACAGCTGGTAGAAAATAATAGGTGATGAAAAATAGCCCTTGGTAAAAAGTAACAGATGAGAGAAAGTAATATTTGGTAGAAACTAATAGGCGATATATAGTAGTAGGTGGTAGAAAGTAACAGATTATACAAGATAACAATTGATAGAAGGTAACAGTTGGTAGAAAGTAACAGTAGCTATAAAGTAGTAGGTGGTAGATAGTAACAGGTGATAGAAGGTAACAAGTGAGAGAAAGTAACAAATGATAAACTAACAAAGTGAGAGAAATAACAGTTAATTAAAAGTAACAGGTAATAGAAAGTAATATTAGCAGTAGCTATAAAGTAGTAGGTGGTAGATAGTAACAGGTGATAGAAGGTAACAAGTGAGAGAAAGTAACAAATGATAGAAGCTAACAAGTGAGAGAAAGTAACAGTTGGTAGAAAGTAACAAGGTAATAGAAAGTAACAGTTGGTAGAAAGTAACAGATGATAAAAGGTAATAAGTGGGAGAAAGTTACAGGTGGTAGAAAGTAAAAGGTGATAGAAAGTAATAGTTGGTAGAAAGTAACAGGTGATAGAAAGCAGCAGGTGGTAGAAAATATCAAATGATAGAAAGTAACAGTTGGTAAAAAGTAACAGGTGGTAGAAGTAACAGTTGGTGGAAAGTAACATGTGATAGAAGGTAACAGTTGGTATAGAGTAACAGGTGATAGAAAGTAAAAGGTGATTGTAGGTAACAATTGGTAGAAAGATGTTACTGCAAAATAAACATGTTATTTTCATTTTAGAATAGGATGTTTTTATTTTAGGTTGGAGAGTTTAAGCTATAAGAGATTCTGAGTTCTCATACATTGTATTGTCTTTGGAGGTAGGAGTGGAAATTCATAGAACCTACAAGTCCAGTGCAATATGTTTTGTTATAGCTTCTTCGCGGGTAAATACAACATACGTCCGCTATTCCAACATGTCCAATTTTGAAATCAGAAAAATCGAAAACTGTTTTCATCTCTATCTGGGACCTGCAAGAAGATGTCGTTGGAGCAACTTCATGTGAACTGGTTAACATATAATTGAATAGTTCACGAATACTCCAAATCTTGCTTTTCTTAAAGAAACATTGAGAAAAAGTTAGAAATTCTAAAATTTTCAATATCCCTGTTAAAATATCTATGCCCCAAATCCACGTAAATTTTCCTAAAATTGTCCTAAAATCTCACATTTAAGCTTTTTTGTGGCATCTTGACTCTAATAATTATTGCTAATAGGCAAGTCCAATATTTTTGTTTTTCAATGTTTCTTGCTTGTAGAAAGGATCTTTATATTAAATTCCATTTATATTGATAGAAGCAAGGCTAGGTAATTGACCAAAACCTCCAAAGTAGTTGTTTATTTAAACTTTAGACCCATCCCCTAAAATGATCACAAATAATAACATCCATGATTTTTGTATGAATTTAAATAGGATCTGTATATATTGTATCTTTGTACCAAATCTCTCTAAATTCACAAAAATAAGGAGGAGTAATTGCTCGAAAAAACTAAAAATAAGTTGTGTTTTGTGAGTTCTAACTTCTAAAATACTTAGATTGCGAAAATTAAACTTTTTTGTATGTCAATGTGTTGGGCTTATAA
This sequence comes from Tachypleus tridentatus, assembly GCF_004210375.1. Classification (NCBI taxonomy): domain Eukaryota; kingdom Metazoa; phylum Arthropoda; class Merostomata; order Xiphosura; family Limulidae; genus Tachypleus; species Tachypleus tridentatus. Next base: position 141,812,754 of record NC_134837.1, read on the forward strand.
AAATGTACGTTGTACATATTGTTTGTTGTAAATATGATCGCACATGTGCTCAAGTTATATATTTTTGGATTGTTTTACCTTTGACTCCACAACATCCTTAAAAAAGCGCTGGTTCGAATAATTTAATACCAAGTCCTGACCTGGATATAGTTGTACCAAGATTGAAGGCAATTCGCAGAGAGTTGAAGAAACGGTGATCGCTTGAACAACGTTTAGAAGAAACAACAATAGAAAAACGTATGTCTCTCTATGGAAACATAATAATAATTAGTTCAGATTACGCTCATAATACATCTCCAATATTGCCTTAAAATGGATTCTCTTATTCACATTGTTTATGTTACAGGCAAACAAATTTAGCGTCAAATGATAATATACTACTCAAGGCTATATTGACTAAAAACATACCACTGATCAGTGATATTTTATACAAAGTGTTATTTAAATTCAGTAATTTAATGCAGTTTAATAAAAACACATAGTTAGCGCAAGCTTACATAATGTGCTATCTGCATTATGTGCACTGTGGGGTATCAAACTCACCGCTGAGGCGGGCTGTCATGGGTAAACGATGTTTGTATAGAAACGGTTTTCCTTCTCCAAAACGTGTTACCATAATGTGTAAGTTATGTTTGTGTCACTACACATGGGAACAGTTAGACTAGTTATTTCGACATGGAACTAATTCACAGTATGACAGTCTAAAAATGAAGACTATATTCAATCAGCTGAGGAATGGACCAAAACAGCTTGATCGTCTAGCTAGAGGCACATAGCTATCAGAGTGAGAGAAAAAACATTCTTGTGTTAAAAAAAAACAGTGTCTTGTTCTGCAGACAGATTGTTTCTATTCCAGCAAGCTTAAGGCGTTAAGAGACAGTGCTTAGAACCAAGATGTAATCAATGCGTGCATGCTGTCAATCGAGACTCCTGTGTACTTTCTCCTAGTCCGTAGAAGGTGTCGATTTACCGTATTTTTCTGAATTAATCTAAGAAAAACATCACATTCACGAAGTTATAACACAAATGACAGCAATATTCGTTTATCTAACTCTGATATCTCCTTAAGTCCTTTCAAAATGTGCTCGCGTGGTTTTCCTCTTTGCAGGGGAAGTACTAAATTACAAATACAAGGAAATATATAAATTTATTAAGAATTTTTACACTACGAGGTAATATATACATCTTATTAATAAATATTTTCAACATGAAGAAGTATATGCACGTTATTAAAACATATTTCGAACAAAAGAATTATATATACATGTTTCCAAGAGATGTTTCTAATTCATGTTCCAGAACATGTAATTTTTTTTAAATAATAATTTTTTCACGCTTAAATTTAAGAATTAAACTTAGTGAGTTTATAAGGTAAAACAGAAGTGTTCATTTCTGAGGAACATTAAAAATGAACCTTTGAGTAGTTATTGTTTTCTGAAGTTAGTAGTTCCTATTTAATTAAACCAATGAATTAGGGCGTATACATCATATTGTTCGAATAAACAAATTATTTTCTAAAGACAAAGAAATTCGTCGTATGATAAGAATTATTGGTAATTAACAAACTACAATTTTGGAACAAATTAAAAAGATTGCATTTTCGACACTTGGAAAATAAATATTTTCGGAATGATTATTCGTATTAAGACGAAATAAGAACATAAAGGTGCGAAACATATTTATTAAATGTTTCAGAATAATAAGTATTCTGTAGAATGTTTGTTTGTTTTTTAATTTCACGCAAAACTACACGATAAGGCTGGAGGGAAGGCAGCTAGTCATCCCTACCCACCGCCAATTCTTGGGATACTCTTTTACTAACGAATAGTGGGATTAACTGTAATTTATAACGCCCCCACGGCTGAAAGGGCGATAATGATTGGTATGACTGAGATTCGAAACCGCGACCTCAAACTACGAGTCGAGTGCCTTAACCACCTCACCTGAAATCTGCAGAGAGGAGACAAATATTATTATAATAACGAATTCATAGAGCTAAATATAAATGAGAACAAACTCGAATCGGAACCGTACCCCCTCGCTAGTACAGCGGTAAGTCTACGGACTTACAACGCTAAAATCAAGTGGTCGATTCCCCTCGGTGGGCTCAGCAGATAGCTCGATGTTGCTTTGCTATAAGAAAAACACACACATTAGAACCATTTTCATTCGTAAGAAGACGGTTTGTTGTTGAAAAAGAGAAGAAATTCTTTAATATGCTTGGTTCACTGTATTAAAAATTGTGTGTGTATCGAACCTTTGATTTTAGCGTTGTAAATCCCTAGACTTACCACTGTACTAGCGGGGAACGTTTGATATGCTCGATGAATGTTCTTTATATTCAGTGTGCTAACGTATGGCTGGAGTGTTTCCTCATTATAACAAAAATTTGATGGTAAATGTCTTCAAACATGGCCCATTATACAAGAAATGAGAACCAATATTTTTAGAGTAAGAGAGACAAAAATAGGTTATAAAGTCAAATTGTGGCAGTTTTAAGTCGTACTAATATTTTGTGTTGTTGAGAGAGGGAAAAAAATGTTTAATTAACAAGGTTTATTTTATCAGATGTCCAGTTTCAGACGAAGTAGTAGCAGATACTATTACCTTTAGATACAAGTAAATGGTAGGTACCGCTACCTTTAGATACAAGTAAATAACAGATACTACTACTTTTTGATACAAGTAAGTGACAAGTACCGCTACCTTTAGATACAAGTAAATAACAGATACTACTATGTTTTGATACAAGTAGGTGAGAAGTACCGCTACCTTTTGATACACGTATATAACACATACTATTACGCTTTGATACAAATGACAAGTACCGCTACCTTTAGATACAAGTAAATAATAGATACTGCTACTTTATGATACAAGTAAGTGACAAGTACCTCTACCTTTAGTTACAAGTAAATAACAGATACTACTACTTTTTGATACAAGTAAGTGACAAGTACCGCTACCATTTGATACAAATAAATAACAGATACTACTACTCTTTGATACAAGTAAGTTACAAGTACCACTACCTTTAGATACAAGTAAATAACAGATACTACTATGTTTTGATACAAGTAGGTGAGAAGTACCGTTACCTTTTGATACACGTATATAACACATACTATTACGCTTTGATACAAGTGACAAGTACCGCTACCTTTAGATGCAAGTAAATAATAGATACTACTACGTTTTGATATAGGTAAGTGACAAGTACCTTTAACTTTTGATACAAGTATATGTAACAGATGTCGCTATCTTTAGATACAAGTAAATGACATGTACAATTAGGTTTTGATAGAAGTAAATGACAAGTACTGTTGTGTTTTGATAGAAGTAAATGACATGTATAATTGTTTTGGTAGAAGTAAATGGCGTAAAATTAGCTTTTTGATAAAAGTAAATGACATGTATAATTGTTTTGGTAGAAGTAAATGGCGTAAAATTAGCTTTTTGATAAAAGTAAATGACAAGTACCATTAGATTTTGATAGAAGTAAGTGGCAGGTATTATTATGTTTGGATTTATCAACTCTATATTATTTCTTACAGTATAAGTAATTATGTGCATTTTAAATTTTCTAAAGCCTTATAATCCGTATTACATCATTATTTCTTTCATAAACAAGTCATAAATATTATGAAAATTTTCATCTTAAAAGCAGAAAAGTAAAAAGCATTTTGTCAGTTTAATTTTCCTAACATGCCCTAAACGATAATAATTTATAAATGAAAAATAATGAAGTTTTCTTTAGTATTTCATTATTTTCATTAATTGTTTTTGTTTGAACTTCGTACAAAGCTACTCGAGGGCAATTTGTGCTAGCCGTCCCTAATTTAGCTACTCTTTTATCAACGAATAGAGAGATTGACCGTCACGGCTGAAAAGGCGAAATGTTTGGTGCGACAGGGATTCGAACCCGCGACCCTCAGATTACGAATCGAACGCCTTAACCCGCCTGGCCATGCCGGGCCCGTTTTATTAATGGACAGACGAATGAAAATAACCATCGAACCTGAACCTAATTTTAAATTACTCTAAGCTAATTCTAAAGTATATCCACCACCTAGTAGCCACCCAACTTCACAAAGGCATAGCACTAGAGATTCCAGATGATTGAAGAAACCTATTTTACTATTTACACTTTTTTCTTAAATAACTGACATCTATATTACGTCATAGCACTCCAACAAAATAAAAATAAATTTGTGTGTGTGTTCGGACATGATTACTAAAACTACAAGAACAAGCAGTGTTAGCTTCTGTTCGCTTCAAGTATTAAATGAGTGTGATCGTCTTCAATTTTAGTTTATATTATCTTTACAGTATTAAACGAAATTTAGCTTAGCTTATTTAGGGCGATTTGACGTTACGTTTGTCGCAGCAAAGACTACACGACATGCGCAGAATTCTTTATAGTATACACGACTAACTGATGTTTTCAAGCTAAGCGGCACCCCGCGATTTCATTGGCTAAACAGCCAGGATATCAATCTTTGGAGTTCGGGTATGACCATCCTTAATTTTGAACTAATTACCGGAATGAGAGCGGCTGGACAGTAGCATCTAAAATCACAAGGGCGTTGTCCGAATTTGAACCGGATAACAGACCGATTGTACCTGTTACAATGTGACCACATCTAAATGCGAAGGGAATGTTTAGCGGCATCATAGCTCAAACTTTGGGATCCCAAAACGTAAGGTCAAAGACATATATGTCAATAAAAACAGCTGACATTGTCATTCTTACGCAGTCACAAAAGAAATATGTTACACACAAAAATCCAGTACTTTTCACCAGCACATTAACTCATAAAAAAGTTAATTAGTAGACTTTCCCATAAATATTCTAAACGTCGAGAAAAACAACATTAATATATTGTTTTGTTTTATATCTCGTTTCATTTGGGGATACAGCCAGCAAGAACAAGAAAAAACTGTTTATCTGCTCAACAGTAATTAAGTATGACACGAGACAAATGTAGTAAAAAAAAACATGTAATAGTGCGGAAAACGTTACATAGGAGAAACATAGCAAAACTAAACACTTGGAAGCTCAGAGAGCATGAAAGTAATTCATCAGCATGATACTGTTTCACGAGCTGTGACAGAACTCTCTTGAAAACTCGTAAAATATCCGCTGAAACAAATGTTATTTCATATATTCTGGAAAGCGCTTTAATATTTTCTTATATTATAATACTCAACATTATTAGTGATAACGACAATAACAAAAACTTCATACATAGGTACGATGCAACAAGAGTTTGGTTGTAATAACAAATAAAGCATTTTCTTCAGTTACATGTAATGAAAGATACAAACTTAAACATACAATTAAAAACAAAAAGTATCGATATATGTATATATGTAATTATGTCATACAGTTACCAGAAAATAAATGTCAAACTTTTCCAATAAACATTACTGTTAATGATTTGTCATAACTATTAGTGATAGACAAACTACAAAAAATACTCAACAACCATCCTGCTTTACATCGTCAGCTGATCATCCACACTGTTTCAAATGTTAGAACATTGTATATACAACTGCCACATTTCTTTAAATATTTGTTTCTTTTCGTTACATCTATACTATTTGTTCTATATTAAATTCAACATTGTTAGTAACAAGTCAGTCCTATAATGGACTTTACTTGATTTAATTTCCATGTTAAGGCTGGTTTGATTTAAGTCTAAAAAATTCGTTATAACGTAAAGGTGTTTACAGCTTTAAAGAAACCAAAGTGACAAACCCGCCATACCGATAACTTATTTATCTCTAGAATCACTGAGGGGTCTCATGTACATTTTAATTTTTTTTCCTAACTAATATATAGTCAGATTGTTGGTGGGTTATTTATTGAATGTTTTGGTTATAGCGTCTCTAATAACATATTAACCGCAAAGAAGAAAACTGGGCAAAAATGGCATCAAAATTGTAATTAATTCCACCAGTTACTACTACTAAAGATCTTACGTAGAATATGAGCATGATTTTGCTGAAAAGGTTTGATCCCTCTTAACACTGTATGTTATAACAGGCAAGAACATAAAATTAATAGGACGCAATATATGAACCCTACTGGTAGTAAATGGTACAAAAACAAATTGGTAATTTGAGTTTATGAAGAGCAGGCCCTCCTCCTAGCAGTGTCTACGCTTAAATGGACTAGGATGTGTCTTCACTAAATATTAGAAAATGAGGCTACACAACGAATAACAAATGACATTATCAGTTCTTATTAATACTTTCATTATTTAAATATTTATTTCCATCATTGACGTCATTAAGATTCATAAGTTATGTACATTATAATTATACATTGTCGCACGTTATTTACTAATTGAAATCCTCATTTCGTATAACGTTATACTAAGTAATTCATTCAGAACTAAACCTTTAACATACTAGTAAAAAGGAAAAAAGAGAGAAAATTAGAAGCAGGTATTTCACAGTATAATATGTGCAATATACAAACAGTATGTGAACTTTCAGTCCAAGCGGCTTTTTTAAATCATTAACAGGTTAGGGACACTAACGGTCAAGTATAAGTGTTTTAATATTGAACTACTGAAAATAAGGAAGAGGTCGGTCAGAGGTCCTGTCGTCGACGAAGACACTTTTAGTCGAATAGTGGGGTTGATTTTTCACTTTATAACTTTCCACAGTTGAAAATGCAAAGCGTATTCAGTGTGGTAAAGGTTTGAACCTTTGATCCGCATCCAGACACTAATCCACGTCCAGTCCATAAATATATACATAATTAAAAAAAAACAATACTGAGTTTAAAACTGTTTTTTAATAATTTAATACCATAATTATTGAGTGTGACTGACGTAATTAACAATACCATTCATATTTTTACATTGTTAAACAGCTAAAGGTGGATGTGGAGATTCATAGTTTCCCGAGCTTTAACTTTCCAGTAGATGCATAGAAAATAACACTGTAGGATATGATATGGTGAAAAAGCCGAAGAATCGTAAAATATATTAATTTATGGAATTGAAACTTAGTTGATCACGGTACTGTTTACTTTTCCTATAGATAATGACACAAATATTTTTTTTCACGAGATCTTTTGGCCAAATCAACAACATTATTTCGTTCGATTCTATATTTTGGTCTAAGATCCTAAAGTTTTATTGACATTAAGGTACTCAGAAAAGCATGGGCAATCAAAGTTACAGGACACTAGGAAAACACTTTTATAGGATGTTTACTTGAGTAATCAAAAGTTAACAACTTATTGGCATTCCCTGTCGCCTAACCAAACATTATTAATATACGTTGAACAGGTTACGGCTATCTTTTATGTCCTAGAATCAAATACAGTATCGTCCCATCTTATTTCTAATCTTCTAATCTGACAGAATTGGATATATGATTACCTTCTGAATAGTACCCAGGAAATATCTGTTAGGCCTGATTTAGGATTCTTATATCTACTTTAATATGCATAAACTGCAGCTCGGAGTTTTAAGAAATTGAGGGTAGGTGGAAGGCTAATACATTTT
>NC_134837.1:141820779-141868824 GCF_004210375.1 Tachypleus tridentatus
CTCAAAATGATCACGGCCTTTATCACCCAACCAAATATTTGGTTTCAGACATGTCTTATGATCAACCAGGGTTAACGTAGTACCGAAATAATGTAACAGTAGCTACTTAACGTAAGCTACCATTTCAATGACAGAAAGTGGAAAACGAGAAGTAACTTTTATGTGAAACTTGTAATTTCATCTTGGAGCTTACATCATGATTTCATTGGCTGTGGAAAAAAAAAGTAGATAACCACAGTGAAAGAAGATGAAAGAGAACCCCAACGAAAACTTAGATATCGTCCATGCAAAACTACAAAAAACAACTCATACACACATACACATATTTATTGATAAGACAGAAATCCGAACTTGAATTTAGTGATCAACTCTATCTCTGTAAAATATTATTTTGAACATAAATATTAACTTACGGAATATTTTATTATGCATGACAGCCTGAAGCGAATGAACTAAATAAAAAAATAAAAAAATTAAAGCACACAGTTCCCACCGACGTTATTGTGAAATATATATGAAAGAAAAATTAAAAAAAGACATTTTTACTCAACGAAAAATAGGTTTCTCAATCAAAGCCGTATTTGCAGATAGGAATTTGTTTAAAAAGGAAAAATAAATACTTCTGTGGATATTAATGTTATACATAATTACACATAATCTATGTTCTGAGTCAGCATTTGATAACCATATTTCTTGATTTATGATTCTTGTAACTTACACCATACACCAAGGATTCTTTCGCTTCTATATGGACGGGATTAGCACAAAAATCGATGTTATAGATTACTATTTAAACACATAGCGTGACCCGAGGGACTTCGAAGATTATTGAAATATTTTTTTTTTATGCACGCGTAGGTGTGTTTGCATTTCTTACTAGTGACAAATGGTTAGCTTATGAGCTAAGTTAGGATTAATAAAAGAAAAAAAAACGCCTCAAAAGATTTAACTATCTGTGCCGTGGAAATGGTGATATGAACATTTTGAAGCTCCGAAAAACTGTCATAATAATTATAGTAATTGACTTGGAACAGAAATGAAAGTTAGAGAAAACGAATTTTTTATAACTTGCAAACATAGCATTACAGTAATCACATTTTGTGTAAAAAAATGTTATTTTAAATATTAGTATATTTTGGCGCATAGGATGAACTGTTTTTAGAGGAGATTAAAAATTCCGATAAACGTTGATAGACGAAAAGTAAAAATAGTCACGGCAATCAAAAGCCGAAAAAAAAAGATTTCCATGACTTTGTTTTCCATTTCAATAAAAAAAAAATTCACAATTAGTTCTCAGACTTCTGTGGGTCGTGTGTATGGAGTAATTGTACTGATTCCTCTCATATACATGCAATTGTATCTGATACTTGTGTAAAGCTTTCTGTATTAGCTGTCTCTAGTTTTGAGCCGTTACTATAAAGACAAGGCAGTTAGCCAAAAACATTCTTCAGGCCACGTAACAACAGTGATACAATACCTTGATTCGTTGACATTGGAAGGAGAGCGTAATTACTGGAAGTAATTAGATGACCTCTGCTATGGTGGTGTCACTTTGGTTCTCGTCGTACTGTAACAGAATGAGACTTATTGAAAATCAAGCCTAGACAGTTGAGAAAATCCCAATGCTGTATAGTGGAGAAGCTAAAACCTTTAACAATCAAACTAATTTAATGTCCGTCTACAAAACTTGGTGCGTTTGGCATTTAAAAACTTTGATAATGAATTTTTTCTTTAAAATTATGTAATAGTTGTTTATTCCATATATTTTATTACTGGTAAAAATACTAAGTAAAGAAAACTTGCCTCTAAATAGGCATCTGTTATTTAGACTCAAACTAGTTGAAAGTTGAAGGTGTCAGCCATTACCTGTTGCACTATTACTTTTGTTGTTGTTTGTTTCTCGTCAGATCTCATTAATGATATAAAGTTATTAAGTTCTTTTAAACAGTACTTTAATACATAAAATTGTGGTTTTGTGTTCCCTATAAAAATGAGTTCTATTAAGAGTTATCTTCGAGGTATATCTTTCTAAGACATTAACATCTCTATTCAAATTCTGAGTTATTTCTTTCCATGCTTTTTTGTAACAACGTAGTCACTTTTTTATAAGATGTGTTCAACTCCCGCATGAAATAACTAATCAGAGGATCCATAAAATAATTTTTATTGTTTAGTTTTAAAAAATGAGACATCATAAAAACCACTGTTGTAATTAGGTTTTTATAAGTATGCAACATATTGTAAAGGGTATTAAAACTGAGAAATGTAATATTTCTATAGTTTCGAAATAAACGAAACATATTAAATGACCATTTTTATTTCTACCAGAATGGATAAGTTATATAACAAAATATGTAGTAATTTTATTACTAAACACTCCGACAAAACAATTTATAAAACATTTTTACTATTAAAATATGAGATTCCATGACATAGAAATATTTCAACATCACTTTGCATTTTAAATAACTAGTCTATCACTTTAAATTACTAACGTGATGAAAACAAAGATGTAACAATAACTAACATGATTTTATCAATGAGATGGTAAATAACGTGCAATATTTTTTTGCTTGAGGTCATTTATGAACTAAGATTACCAAAGCACCAGTCTCTCTTTCAAAACTAATGATCCAATCTTTTTAATTTATCACAAGCAAAACTACTTGACGGGAATGTTAAGTTAATCTATTTCATGTACTTTAATTCTCTTGCATTCATGGTTTCACTACTTACATCGCCCAACGTTAAAAGTAATTGTTGAGCACTTCATTCATGCTAAGAGCACTCATCCATGATGTACAGTAAATCTACGTTTCTATTATTAAAGTTACGTCACATTTGAAAATGTAAATGATATTATGATTAGTTCCTAACAGTTCACTGTAGAATATCAACATTATTCATACCTGTTCTCTCGTGAATGTTGAGCTTTGTCTGACACGCTTCACAATATGTATACATATTTTTTTAAAGAAAAGTAATAAAGTTAAATAAACAAAATCAAAAGGAAGGACTACGTTAAAAACAGCAACTTCATACCTCTGATTAATTATATTAGTTTGTTATAACCTAAAAAAACAAGCCGAAACAAAAATAAATGAAATATAACAAAAAATACGCTGCAGTAATTAAAACGATTCCAGTGTACACACTATAATGTGGGATACAAAATGTACCCTAGGTTTTGGAGGTGACTGCGTAAGTAGGATCCACACTGCTGTGGGAATACGCCATCTGTCAATCGCCAGTCTCACATAAAGATATAAAATAAATTACTAGAAATAGGTAACGAAATTAGAAGAGCGAGATGTGGGTGCTCAAGTCTACAACGTCCCACATTTATATCACCATTCACTGCTTCCAAACAGTTATGGGAAGGTGACTGCTCTCCTCCAAAGTAATGAAAACTTAATTGAAAAATAAGAAAAATAAACTACTACCATTTGGGGGTAAATAAGTTCAAAATTTAACTCTTGAATTTAGCGTTCCAATCCCCATTATGGTAGAAAGGTAGTAATTGGTTGCCCAGTAAACGAGCTATACTAGTACAGCGCCCAACCACCACCAATTTATTAAATATACTGTATCTATCATGCTCTAAACAAGACTTTATATGCGGCAAGGTGTACATCCGCATAAAGTAGTACAAAGTTGTTAAATTACCTTATTCATAGCTAAAAATAGTTATTTTTATTTTATTATATTTATTTAATACATTCTTATATTTGTCACAGAATAATGTTATACATTTAAAGTTTCTTTATTAAATCCATTAACTATTGACTTTGTATCAATATTTCAACGTTACTGATAAAATACTGTAATTTATTACAAACTTTACAATATCTGAATAACTGCGAAGTTATAATATTTATAACATAAATGTATGGTGCATTACTATTAAAAGAAGGTAAACCATAAATTCGAAAGCCAAAATATCTTCTTTTTATCAAAATATTTACATTGATATTAAATCGCTTATTTTAATTTTTAAATTTAAATAATATACTTCTGTATTAGATATTGAAGTATTTTCAATTTATAATTTTGCTGAATAAATAGTGTTACTTACATTATTTTATTATAACTTGTACTCTGGTCTCTTTTTAATTAGTGAAGCGTTTTTTGTTTATTATTTGTTAATTTATTTTTATTCCGGCTTGATTTTATGTTATAACAAAGTAATATATTATAAATAAGATGATAATGTGTATCGTACGTTACATTATAATTCCTAAGACAACATTCCGAAGAACTTTTACTCAAAATGTTCCATAAAATCTCAAGTTATTTCAATAAAACGTTTTGGAGTTTACACAAACAACTCAAAATGAAACAGACTTTGTAAAATGTAAAATTCTCGAATACAAATAATCTTCTCTTTACTCCTACAAAAAATACAACCGTTAAAACAATAATCTGATATGTTTTATTCAAAGTTTTAAAATACTTAAGTCTGAAATATAACCAGTTGAGTCTAGAAACAACCGGAATGTTTCTTACATTCCACGTTGAATGATATATTTATGACTCTACATAACATTTTCAGTTGACTGACAATGTAACTCATACAAATATTTTATCGTACTTTAAATATGAAAACAATATTTAAACTTACTGATGATAAACTTGTTAATCTCTTAGTACTTCCGTGAAAATTCTGCGTTTCTCTCAGATATTAAAACTTTCGCACATACGTGTATGTTCTTCTAGTAACCTATGACGTAATTTTGCATTGTTATTGACGAATGTACGACAGCATTGATGCACGTCATGCGCAGTAACGGTTACAGTAATATAATTGACACATGTTAGAATATGTTCATTGTAGGTTTAGCAAACTTTGGTGTTTGAAATTTCTTTTCATATTTGAATTCACCCTCTTATAAATTCTGGAGAGAATAAAAAATAAACGAACAAATTCTAAAAATACTATGTAGGATTACAAAATAAACTTGTCATATCCAGTCGACAATTTATGTAAAGGTTAACACAACAGTTGTGTAACAAAAAAAAACAACTAGAGAGTAAAACAACAGTATTTTAATAACTTTTTACGACTTCAATAACCATCCATATTTTTTTTTCAAGTTTTAACTGTCCAGCAGTAAAACTTGTAAATATCTCCTCGTAACGGCTATTTCATTTTTTTGAAATGTTTCCGAGATAAAATGTGTCCAAGCAATATGGTTTATACAATGGTTCAAATGGAAGTGAGCCAAAGGTTCAGCCTCTAACTAAAAAAATTGCTATGAAAATCCCCCTGAGCTGTATGGAATAAAGGAACGTGGAACAATATCATATAATAACAGAAACTACAATGAAGAGATGGATGTTGGCAATATAATAACAGAAACTACAATGAAGAGATGGGTGTTGTCAACCTTTCTTCAACTTATCCAAGGTCTTGTGGTGCATTTTTCTTTCATAATATACAATATTAACTTTTTAAAAATGTTATATTGGTTAGTTGATATTTAAAACTTTTTTACAACAAATGACCTAATGAGCAGAGCGCTACCCCCATCTCCAACCTTCCCTCATATTGTCCCTTAAACTACTGGTCATAGAAAATCAGAGGTGTTAAAGAAATACATTTTATTGGCATATGCGTCGTATTAACTTTGTTTGCATTTTATCGTAACGCTCAACGTAAAATTATATCACACTGATGTTCACCAATGGAATGTAAGAAATATTGAACACAAAATCATATTATATTCATCAATCGACTTCCTTAGTTTTTATTTTAATAAAAATCGTTTTATTATAAGTGCATGTTAAGAATATATAAAAATATTATAAGAATAGAATTTGTTTATCATGTGACGAAGTACAGGAGAAACAAGACGTGTATTTTGCAGGAAGTCGAGAGGTAAACTGAACAAAGTGCCCCCCAGAGGCACAGCGATTTGTCCGCGGACTTTTTTTTTAATTCACTTGAATGCAACTCATTCAGTCCATACTGTAATTTATTTTGTAACTACACGATTTAACTGTTGACCATTGAAGAACTGGAAAACAAGCGATTTAAACGCACGAGGACCCTTTCTTTCTCCAATTCAAATACTCCTTTTATCACTCGTAAATATTTAAATGAACGAGGTGATGTAGATTTTTTGACAAAATCTATGTTGGACAGTGTAAAATTACCCAAGGGATTGGATTTGGTCTACCACTGTACTATAAAAATCTGAGAAGCCCTAAAAGTAGCTTACAGCATAAATATATTAGATTTATAGCATTTTCAAAGTGTTCACAGATTCCTTAAATTTGCATAAAAATCGATTTTCAAAGCTCACAGTTACCACTGGCAACTGCTGCAGGATAGTTCACATATGTTACATTAGTGCTAACAAATTGTTGCTTGCGTTTCTTCTCCAGTTTTGTTATGACATTTCTTACTTCCTCCACTACTTCGCCGAAACTTGGTCGATCTTTGGGTTCCTCGGACCAACACCGTTTCATGATGTCATACCTGACAAACATAAAACATATATAATGTCAGTACTGGCATTCAAAAATCGTACTGGCCTCAAACTTCATTCTGCAATGTGGTAATTGATACATTAAACCGAAGACATAAATAATATTACACCAATGTATATGTACATTGTACATCAGTATTTCCAAACTGTGTAACCTCTCAGTGGCACAGCAGAATGTCTGCGGATTCATACCAGTTTCAAACACAATGGGTTGTTTGTGCTTAATTCCAAACAAACAAATAATCCAAACTGTCGCCGCAACTTGTTAGAAATGTCGCGAAAAGTTCATCAAACAAAGAATGATTAACAACATAAAAAACTACACAATAAGCATTGTATAAGGTACCAGAGGTTTCACGCAAATCTGGGCAAATTATTTAGGGTATCGTCAGTGAGAAACATCTGGAAACGAATAACGTATATTAAAGGCTTTGTAATTTTTAATTCTTTGTTTAATATAATATCATGATAACAAATTTTCTTTGAACATCAAATTTTACTAGAGATGCAATTAATGAAAATAAACATAATTAAATCTTGGGTAGTATGCAAGGGTAATCAAAAACAGATTCCAAATTTCAAATTTAGAGAAATCCTGCAAAAAACAGGACATTGGTTACCATTGATCTAAACTAAAACATCATTTTGTTTGAACTCGCTAATAATTTCTTAACAGACTCAGTTCTATCAACTACAAAAAATTAGGGTGGAATAAAATTTTAAAAATATAAAGATACAGTTTACGATTCATACACATCTATTCTTGTCTCCCGCTGGTCCAGCGTAAGTCTGGATTTACAACACTAACATAAGGGGCTCAATTCCCAACGATGGACTCAGCAGGTAGCCACTTGTGACTTTGCTATAAGAAAACACACACATACCCATTCTTAAAGAATCAATGATTTCTTCAGTAAATAGCAGATGCAAGGAAATGACTAAGCTTTTGATAAAAAATATTCAAAAAATATCAACCACTTTTAAGCACCAACTTTACTTCTAAAATTAATATCCCTTATGTATACTTACAGTAAATCAGGACAGTATGACGGTTGTGGCATTCTTCTTTTAGACTTTAGGTAATTAAGTATGTCCCAGTTGTCCACATCAGGGTAAGGCATAACTCCACGAGTCATTAGCTCCCACAGTACTACGCCATAGGACCACTAAAAGAATAAACCCAATTACAATAACTCATTAACGACAACAATTATTTGATCTTTGAATACCAAAAGATTACCAAATGCAGGGAATAAGCGAAATGTCAGTTGGCAATGGTAATTAGTTGACATATCTTAAGATCATTAACAAACAGAGAAATTCCATGTTAGTTAATGATGTAGTTATTTGACATAGCATAACATCACTAACAAACAAAGAAATTCCACATTAGTTAATGATGTAGTTATTTGACATACCATAAGATCACTAACAAACAAAGAAATTTCACATTAGGTAATGATGTAGTTATTTGACATAGCATAAGATCACTAACAAACACAGGAATTCCATGTTAGTCAATGATGTAGTTATTTCACACAGCATAAGATCACTAACAAACAAATTTCAATTTAGTTAATGATGTAGTTATTTGACATAGCATAAGATCACTAACAAATAAAAATTCCATGTTAGTTAATAATGTTGTTATTTGACATAGCATAAGATCACTAACAAACACAGAAATTCCATGTTAATTAATGATGTAGTTATTTGACATAGCATAAGATCACTAACAAACAAAATTTTCATGTTAGTTAATGATGTAATTATTTGACATAGCATAAGATCACTAACAAACAGAGAAAATCCACGTTAGTTAATGATATAGTTATTTGACATAGCATAAGATCACTAACAAACAAATTCCATGTGAGTTAATGATGTAGTTATTTGACATAGCATAAGATCACTAACAAACAAAAATTCCATGTTAGTTAATGATGTAGTTATTTGACATAGCATAAGATCACTAACAAACAAAAATTCCATGTTAGTTAATGATGTAGTTATTTGACATAGCATAAGATCACTAACAAACAAAGAAATTCCACATTAGTTAATGATGTAGTTATTTGACATAGCATAAGATCACTAACAAACAAAGAAATTCCACGTTAGTTAATGATGTAGTTATTTGACATAGCATAAGATCACTGACAAATAAAAATTCCATGTTAATTAATGATGAAGTTATTTGACATAGCATAAGATCACTAACAAACAGAGAAATTCCATGTTAGTTAATAATGTTGTTATTTGACATAGCATAAGATCACTAACAAACACAGAAATTCCATGTTAGTTAATGATGTAGATATTTGACATACCATAAGATCACTAACAAACAAAATTTCCATGTTAGTTAATGATGTAATTATTTGACATAGCATAAGATCACAAACAAACAGAGAAATTCCACGTTAGTTAATGATGTAGTTATTTGACACAGCATAAGATCACTAAAAAAAAAAGAAATTCCATGTTAGTTAATGATGTAGTTATTTGACATAGCATAACATCGCTAACAAATACAGAAATTCCACGTTAGTTAATGATGTAGTTATTTGACACAGCATAAGATCACTAACAAACAAAGAAATTCCACGTTAGTTAATGATGTAGTTATTTGACATAGCATAAGATCACTGACAAATAAAAATTCCATGTTAATTAATGATGAAGTTATTTGACATAGCATAAGATCACTAACAAACAGAGAAATTCCATGTTAGTTAATAATGTTGTTATTTGACATAGCATAAGATCACTAACAAACACAGAAATTCCATGTTAGTTAATGATGTAGATATTTGACATAGCATAAGATCACTAACAAACAAAATTTCCACGTAAGTTAATGATGTTATTATTTAACATAGCATTAGATCACTAACAAACAAAGAAATTCCACGTTAGTTAATGATGTAGTTATTTCACATAGCATAAGATCACTAACAAACAAAGAAATTCCACGTTAGTTAATGATGTAGTTATTTGACATAGCATAAGATCACTAACAAACAAATTCCATGTGAGCTAATGATGTAGTTATTTGACATAGCATAAGATCACTAACAAACAAAAATTCCATGTTAGTTAATGATGTAGTTATTTGACATAGCATAAGATCACTAACAAACAAAAATTCCATGTTAGTTAATGATGTAGTTATTTGACATAGCATCAGATCACTAACAAAAACAGAAATTCCATGTTAGTTAATGATGTAGTTATTTGACATAGCATAACATCACTAACAAACAAAGAAATTCCACATTAGTTAATGATGTAGTTATTTGACATACCATAAGATCACTAACAAACACAGGAATTCCATGTTAGTTAATGATGTAGTTATTTGACACAGCATAAGATCACCAACAAACAAATTTCAATTTAGTTAATGATGTAGTTATTTGACATAGCATAAGATCACTGACAAATAAAAATTCCATGTTAATTAATGATGAAGTTATTTGACATAGCATAAGATCACTAACAAACAGAGAAATTCCATGTTAGTTAATAATGTTGTTATTTGACATAGCATAAGATCACTAACAAACACAGAAATTCCATGTTAGTTAATGATGTAGTTATTTGACATAGCATAAGATCACTAACAAACAAAATTTCCATGTTAGTTAATGATGTAGTTATTTGACATAGCATAAGATCACTAACAAACAAAGAGAAATTCCATGTTAGTTAATGATGTAGTTATTTGACATAGCATAAGATCACTAACAAAAACAGAAATTCCATGTTAGTTAATGATGTAGTTATTTGACATAGCATAACATCGCTAACAAATACAGAAATTCCACGTTAGTTAATGATGTAGTTATTTGACATAGCATAAGATCACTAACAAACAGAGAAATTCCATGTAAGTTAATGATGTTATTATTTGACATAGCATAAGATCACTAACAAACAAAGAAATTCCACGTTAGTTAATGATGTAGTTATTTCACATAGCATAAGATCATTAACAAACAGAGAAATTCCACGTAAGTTAATGATGTTATTATTTAACATAGCATAAAATCACTAACAAACAAAGAAATTCCATGTGAGTTAATGATGTAGTTATTTGACATAACATAAGATCACTAACAAACAAAAATTCCATGTTAGTTAATGATGTAGTTATTTGACATAGCATAAGATCACTAACAAACAAAAATTCCATGTTAGTTAATGATGTAGTTATTTGACATAGCATAAGATCACTAACAAAAACAGAAATTCCATGTTAGTTAATGATGTAGTTATTTGACATAGCATAAGATCACTAACAAACAGAGAAATTCCATGTTAGTTAATGATGTATTATTTAACATAGCATAAGATCACTAACAAACAAAGAAATTCCATGTTAGTTAATGATGTAATTATTTCACATAGCATAAGATCACTAACAAACAGAGAATTCCACGTTAGTTAATGATGTAATTATTTGACATAACATAAGATCAATAACAAACAGAGAAATTCCATGTTAATTAATGATTATTTGACATAGCATAAAATCACTAACAAACACAGAAAGTCCATGTTAGTTAATGATGTAGTTATTTGACATAGCATAAGATCACTAACAAACAAAAATTCCACGTGAGTTAATGATGTAGTTATTTGACATAGCATAAGATCACTAACAAACAAAGAAATTCCACGTTAGTTAATGATGTAGTTATTTGACATAGCATAAGATCACTAACAAACAAATTCCATGTGAGTTAATGATGTAGTTATTTGACATAGCATAAGATCACTAACAAACAAAGATATTCCACGTTAGTTAATGATGTAGTTATTTGACATAGCATAAGATCACTAACAAACAAAAATTCCATGTTAGTTAATGATGTAGTTATTTGATATAGCATGAGATCACTAACAAACAAAGAAATTCCATGTTAGTTAATGATGTAGTTATTTGACATAGCATAAGATCACTAACAAACAAAGAAATTTCACGTTAGTTAATGATGTAGTTATTTGACATAGCATAAGATCACTAACAAACAAATTTCCATGTGAGTTAATGATGTAGTTATTTGACATAGCATAAGATCACTAACAAACAAAAATTCCATGTTAGTTAATGATGTAGTTATTTGACATAGCATAAGATCACTAACAAACAGAGAAATTCCATGTTAGTTAATGATGTAGTTATTTGACATAGTATAAGATCACTAACAAACAGAGAAGTTCCATGTTAGTTAATGATGTAATTATTTGACATAACATAATATCACTAACAAACAGAGAAATTCCATGTTAATTAATGATTATTTGACATAGCATAAAATCACTAACAAACATAGGAAGTCCATGTTAGTTAATGATGTAGTTATTTGACATAGCATAAGATCACTAACAAACAGAGAAATTCCATGTTAGTTAATGATATAGTTATTTGACATAGCATAAGATCACTAACAGAGAAATTCCATGTTAGTTAATGATGTAGTTATTTGACATATCATAAGATCACTAACAAACAAATTCCAATTTAGTTAATGATGTAGTTATTTGACATAGCATAAGATCACTAACAAACAAAAATTCCATGTTAGTTAATGATGTAGTTATTTGACATAGCATAAGATCACTAACAAACACAGAAATTCCATATTAGTTAATGATATTGTTATTTAACATAGCATAAGATCACTAACAAACAAAGAAATTTCACGTTAGTTAATGATGTAGTTATTTGACACAGCATAAGATCACTAACAAACAGAGAAGTTCCATGTTAGTTAATGATGTAATTATTTGACATAACATAAGATCACAAACAAACAGAGAAATTCCACGTTAGTTAACGATGTAGTTATTTGACACAGCATAAGATCACTAACAAAAACAGAAATTCCATGTTAGTTAATGATGTAGTTATTTGACATAGTATAAAATCACTAACAAAGAGAGAAGTTCCATGTTAGTTAATGATGTAATTATTCGACATAACATAAGATCACTAACAAACAGAGAAATTCCATGTTAATTAATGATTATTTGGCATAGCATAAGATCACTAACAAACAAAGAAATTTCACGTTAGTTAATGATGTAGTTATTTGACACAGCATAAGATCACTAACAAACAGAGAAGTTCCATGTTAGTTAATGATGTAATTATTTGACATAACATAAGATCACTAACAAACAGAGAAGTTCCATGTTCGTTAATGATGTAGTTATTTGACATATCGTAAGATCACTAACAAACAGAGAAATTCCATGTTAGTTAATGATGTGGTTATTTGAGTGACATAGCATAAAATTACTAACAAACAAATTTCATGTCAGTTAATGATGTAGTTATTTGATATAGCATAGGATCACTAACAAACAGAGAAGTTCCATGCTAGTTAATGATGTAATTATTCGACATAGCATAAGATCACTAACAAACAAAGAAATTCCATAGTAGTTCGTGATGATGGCTACTTTGAATTTGATAAAATACGAAATGTAATTAAACGTTATAGTTCTTAAGTACCTATCATAATCAATTGGTTGTATACTAATTCATTAATTTAAATGTAGGGAGTATTCACAGAGAAATACATCTTTAGTATCCGTAAGCTCGTAAAAATAAAAAACTGACTTGTACAACTAGTTACTACTCATAATAATCTGATTTAAAATTCTATACTCACACAAATGATAGGTTACAAATTTTCATTCACGTGAATTTTCATATTTTGCGAATATTTTTGAAAAAGAAATTCTTGAACTGAAATTACCCACGTTCTATTGAAAACTAATATAACTTACAATATCAGTTTTTGTGTTGTATATTCCTTTCTCTAAGCTTTCCGGTGCCATCCACTTGACAGGAAGCTTCATTTTCTTGTTATCACTGGTGTAGTAATCTCGTTCATAAATGTCGCGTGACAGGCCAAAGTCGGCAACTTTCACTGTGTAGTCTTCGTCTAACCTACAAATGTTTATTTTCAATTAATGATTATTTAAACCATCAAAAGGCATTACGGCATTTCAACTAACTGAACTGAAATCCTGGCGACCACTTAACGTTTATAGTTCGTCTTCAAAATCATCAATTATTCTGTCCAGTTATTATTCGATTTTCTTATTTATTAATAAATTACCATTTGAACATTAAAGTTAGAAGCTCAATGCACACGTATAAATGTTTTCTATCATGTAATTTGTCGAGTTGTATATATGACATTCTTGGAACTTAAATTCACTAAATAGATAGCTAGGTTGATTTAATTTACGCAATACCATTATGCTTAATGAGAGTACTAAATTTATAGGTATGCTAAGATAAAAATACGAAGGTTAGTTTGTTTGTTTTTGAATTTTATGCAAATCTACACTAGGGCTATGTGCGCTAGCCGTCCCTAATTTAGCAGTAAAAATCATCACCCACCACCAACTGTCGGACTATTCTTTTACCAAATTAAAACTTGTAAATTTTACATCCAAATTAGTTGGACTGACTGTCGCATTATAACGCCCCCACTGCTAAAAGGGCGAGCATATTTGGAGTGACGAAGATTCAAACCCAAGACCCTCAGATTACGAGTCGAGCACCCTAATCATGCCGGTCCAAATACGAAGAAAGTGCCTCATTTGGTATAAATCCTAATTCTTTAGTTAGGTTTGTTAAATTGGAAAAAGTGTCTATGAATGTTTGAAGTTATTGACACTAAGAATTAGGCTTAAAAATAATCTGTGTGGTGAATTCTACTTCAAGTTTATTTGTCTGCCTATGCAGTTCCAATGGTTTAGGTTTTCAAACATTTTGCATTAAATATCAGTATGAAATATATAGTTGACCCCTCAAAACAAAATAACATCAGCAAAGTGCAAATGTTTTAAAAGCTCCAAAGGATAAGAATTCCACTCTGGTGTACCCGAACAGGGTTCGCATTAATAATTCCACAGAAAATAGTTATTTCACAAACCATCATAAACACCACAACAAAACAACAACAATATACTTACATACAGTTCCGTGCAGCAAGATCACGGTGGACAAACTTTAGATCAGACAAATATTTCATTCCATCCGCTATTTGAATTCCATACTGAAGAAGGTCCTTCACAGTTGGGGACTAATGAAAAAATTACAGAATATATTATTCCATTTCTATAAAACTATAAAAGAAGAGAACTAAGACCTCTAACACTGATGAATCCTCAGGATACATAACTTTGCTACATAAGTATATAAACTGATTATAATCCTCTCCAATACAGTTTAAAAATTATTGCAAATAAAAGAGAGATAATGCACATGAAAAACCTGGATATATGAGGGTACCAGCTATGGTTTTCAATAACGATATTATACTAAAATTATAGAACATTTAAAATAAATTATGATATCCTTACTGCTTCGAAACCTTAATTCTGTATTATAAAACCTATACGAAACTAATAGTTACATTATGTATAACAATGAAGTATCCCTTATCTTTGAAAAAAAAATCGAATCTAAACGCTGTACTTTAAAAATATGTGTATAAAGTGTGAGGTTAATAAAACACAAATATCTGTATATTAAGTGCTAAAAGTAATGTTTTATGTTTGTTTGTTATTGAATTTCGCGCAAAGCTACACGAGGGCTATCTGCGCTAGCAATCCCTAATTTAGCAGTGTAAGACTAGAGGAAGGCAACTAGTCATTACCACCCACCGCCAATGATTGGACTACTCTTTTATCAACGAATAGTGGAATTGACCGTCACATTATAACGCACCCAGGGCTGATAGGCGAGCACGTTTGGTGTGACGTGGATTCGAGCACGCGACCCTTGGATTACGAGTCGAGTACCTTAATTACCTGGCCATGCCGGGCCGGTTTTATGTTAAGCACTAACTTTTAGAACGTTGAATTTAGACTTTTAATGACTTTTTGATGTGTATATTTCTTACAATCCATTTCGTCGATGTAACTTCTTGAATGTTGAGTAATTTTTCAAGTTGTTATCCTTTCCTTGATCACTATCATTAAAGTTAAACTATTAAATGGTTTGTCTTTTGTTGACACAAAATGATGGGCTAAGCGTGAACTAATGGTTAGAGTGCTCGGATTGCAAATCTGTTATAACACTAACGACCAAATCCAACCTTTCGGTCAAACAAGAGCAGTCAAACAGACAGGGGATGTTTATTGTTTCAAATGTTCAAATTTAGAGACGGCATTATGCAAATGCACTTGTAAAGCTTTGAGCGAAAATTCTAAAATAACGGAACAAGTAAAGAATAATCGGTACTATTAAAATGTTTTGAGTGAAAGAATTTTTTTTTAATGTCAAATACCAAAAAAAAATATAAATCTTACCCAGCAATTACCGATATTAAAAAATCGAAGTGACATGTAACGATGTTAATGCTAATTACTACGAAACACACACCCACTCCTCAAGTCAGCAGCCTAATTTGTATATATGCAAGTGTTAACTTGCTGTATTTCAAATTTGCTAAGGACGTTTGTGAAGTAAAAACACTATCACACACACACACACGCCCGCACTATGAACAAACAAGTTCCACACAGCTTTTGCTTAATTCAGAGACATCTCAAACCAAATCAGAATACACAATAATTGCTGAAGACGTTTCAAATGTTGATAGCAGCAAACAACATGTTTCATTCTGTTTACATTGTATTTTTATTTTTTTTATCTCTAACAGATTTTATCCGTTTTCAATATCTAACTTTCTACTTACGTTATTTTCGTCACGTATGTAAGACAGCAAATCGCCATGTTTCATATAAGGTATAATAACCATTGGTTCACCGTTGATATCAAATGCTACTCCGATCAAAGTAAGAACGTTGAGGTGTTGAAAATCCTTCATCATTAGTCCTTCTTGGAGGAAAGCATCCTTGTCTTGGTCTTCGCTTCTTGTATCTATTAATATTATAAAAAGAAAATAGTTCGTACAGACTAAATAAATACAATACACACCACAGTTCGTATTATGTTGTTGTTGTTTTCCATCTTTTTCACACTCAACCATATATATAACCACATACGTAACTTCTTTATTTGGTAAAAATTTGGTAGCATTTTAAAACATTCCTATAAAATTGCTACTTTTTGATTTTTTTTCTCTCTTGTTCCGCTATCCGTCTAATAACATAAGTGTACTCCTGAATGATTGTTTGTTTTGAATTTCGCACAAAGCTACTCGAGGGCTATTTGTGCTAACCGTCCCTAATTTAGCAGTGCAAGCCTAGAGGGAAGGCAGCTAGTCATCACCACCCACTGCCAACTCTTGGGCTACTCTTTTACCAAAGAATAGTGAGATTAACCGTCATATTATAACGCTCCCACGGCTGGGAGAGCGAGCATGTTTGGTGCGACCGGAATTCGAACCCGCGACCCTCAGATAACGAGTCGAACGCCTTAACCCACCTCGCCATGTCGGGCCTCACTCCTGAATGAAGTTTGTTTCTTTCAAGTTAAGCACAAAGCTACACCATGGGGTATCTGTACTCTGCCTACCACGGGTATCAAAACCCGGATTTTAACGTTGTGAATCTGCAGGCATACCGTTGTACCACTGAAGGAGCACTCCTGAATGAAAGTATCAAACAATAAGTTTCTGTCCTGATTAATTTTGTCGTTCAACTAAAGCACTCTGAAGGGATACGTGTGTCTTATACAAACCTTTCAGTAAGTAATCTATTGTAGAAAGTCGCTAAACTAAAGAAAGCTAAAACAGTGCAATATTAATACCGCTTGAGAAGAAAATGTTTTTTTTTATATGATGTGGTAGATATTTTTGTAATAAGTGTTACCCTCGTAGAAATATCAATGAGTTTTGTTGATAACTCTAAAATTTAACAGTGTTGTTTAAATTTATGTGTAATGTCCATCATCTAATATAACCTTTAAAAGCACCCATTAATTAATCTCTGTGTTTAATACTGTAATGGTGTCATCTGAAATAACATGAAAATAATGATGTCTTAAAGAATACCCATTAATTAATCTCTCCATTTAATACTGTGATGGTGTCATCTGATATAACATTAAAATAATGTGGTCTTAAAGAGCACCAATTAATTGATCTTTCCATTTAATATTGTAATGGTGTCATCTGAGGTAACATTAAAATAATGATGTCTTAAAGAGTACCCATTAATTTATTTATTCATTTAACACTTTCAGGAATTGCTTTAAGAGTTAAGTTATTAAAGCTTAAAATCCATCACTTAACAGTTCCTAAAAAAATAAATCCTATTAAATTTCTTACCAGTCTGTTAATTTTGTAAAGTAGCAGAGTTGTCGTTAGGTGCTGGCACCTGGGACCAGTGTCCCAGTTCTATTTAACAGTGCTCAGAATTCTCAGTTCGTGTTTTAAAAAATTAGACCAAATATGCATGGTTGATATCACACTGATATGCTTCAAAATTTCCGCGCATATGGGCTTGAGCCTCAAATCTTTTACGTAACTAGCGACGCCTGTGTGAAGTGCGAAAGTTGTTTGTTATAAACCTTTGTGGAGAAAAAAAAAATAACTGAACTGAGAGAAGTACAAGATATGGTTAAAGATTTTAACACTTAATTTGAATTCTTGTTTGGATTTTTACGTTTACACCCTATCAAGTGAAGATTATTCTACAAAATTAGTAAACAACAAGATAATGTAGCTTTCATGTCGTCCATAACTAATGATTCCAGTTCTCTGTAGTTTCATAACATGTGATCATTATCTTGGGAAAAACATTCTAGACTTATCAGTTAACTAACTACATTTGGAATTTTCTGTTCTTACTGTGCAAATTGTAATGTATTCACTATATGCTGAAAAACAAACAAATAGCATATTTTTCAGGCCTAACATTGTAGAACTTTTATATGAGTATTTCTTTTGCTGTACCTAAATTGAGGAAACACATAACATGTGATTTAAGTTTAGTAAGAGTAACAAGAAGAATGTTTGCTGCTTATTAGATTGAAAAATAGTTACTTAATAGAAATGTAAAAAAACACAATAAGTAGCTTTAGTATTTTATGAATTTCAGTATAGATAATGTGTATATATATAGGTTTGTGTATATAGTCATATATATAAATTCAAAAACCTTAATATTTGATTTGACGCGGAGCTCACTCACCCTAGAACTTAGATAAACATCCTTTTTTTTTTATCAAATACAGATTAGACTTTAAAGAAACAAAACAGAAAATCGCACTCACTACACAAATTAAATTGCATCTAGAAAACTTTTAAAAATCCAGCAATAAAGAAATGTGAAAACAATGGTATATAATTTTTATTTGTTACAACCCTCTCCATTTAACTGTAACGAATACCAAGCATTGTGATACTTCGCTGTTAACTGGAGTAGTTTTTATTTACAGTTAGTTACTATGAAACGTTACGGGTAAAACTATTGTGCACTTACTATTGTGTAAGGTCTTCACTGCAACATCATTTTTCTCATTTGCATCATTAGAATCTTCCAAAACACCTTTATATACTTTACCAAAATGACCTGATAAGGAAGTAAAATGTTCATTTTATCTATAAGGAGTCACAGTGATAACAACAAAGATGTAATAATTGAAAACAGAACCAGTGTTCTAAAGAAACGAAAACATGGCATGGCGAGCTTTGAACTCTCGGCTCTTCTCAATTGTGTGGATCTTCGAGTTAGAAACTATTAAATATGGCAAAGATCATGGCAGATATCTATAGCGAGCTGATTCTTGGTGAAATATGAATTTAGAAAGTTCGAGTTAGTTGGTTTAAATCGGAGTGAAACACCAAGGCGTCTCAGACTGAAACAAAGTAACATAATTAAGCACATTCTCGATGACGAGAAACCCACTTGAAATAAAATGTATATCAGAACGGCTGGTATGGGTATTAACATTTTATTGATAAGCAGAGAACAACGTTTCGACCTTCCTAGGTCATCTTCAGGATAACAAAGAGATGACCAAGGAAGGTTTAAACGTTGTTCTCTGCTTATCAGTAAAAGGGTTAATACACATACCAGCCGTTCTGTGATACAATCCAGTAAATTGTTATAAATCTTTCATCATCTCGAGAAATACTTGCACAAAATATTTATAACGATCTTCAGCCACTACGTTAGGTTGTATATGACTTTCTTGTCTGTTGATGGACGCTTGTGACACTTTATCCTTCTGCTGTATTACTTATGAATAAATTATACACTTGTTTAATAAATTACTGAGTCTATTGCACACAAGTCTTATTAATAAAAACACCAAATCATTAGCAGCTCTTAAAAGTTTAACAGGATAATAAAATGTAGAAATTCTATAAGAAATTAAGTACACATAAAACATCTACGACACTATGAAGTTAACTATTCAACTGAATGCTACGCTCACCTTGTCCGATTACTTCGCCTAGACTAAGATACTTTCTGTCGACAAATATTTTCTCTATTACAAGGAGATGTAATGTATCATCGTCAATCTGGTACACGGTGTCTTCTGTTGCTGCTCTTCGAGGTTCAACTGTATAGTCTGCGAAAGTATTTTAATGTTTGAAAAAAAAAGAGGTAAATGTATTGATACAACGCGTATTACTATAATTATAATTTATTCTGTGACATACGTTACATAAAAGAAAACGTTTACACGTCTAAATCATTTTATTTTCCATTATTTCAGTGTGAATCAGAACAATAAAAGTTTAGAAAAGTTCATGAGGCCATTCAAACAAGTAACTTACAAAATATCTCTATTAATACTACACATATTGAAACTCGAAGTTTTATTTATCTGTGCGTAATAAACTACTCTTGAAATGAATTTCGATTGCTTATTTCCAACTTAGGTAGAAAACGTTGTTTTAAGTACCGTTTAGAGCCAGAGCTGTATTTTGTTCCTGTTGTGGATCAGCTGTATAGGTCGCTGTGTAGTTGCCAGTTTGTTTAGCCATCTGGCGACGCCGGCGAAAAATACTTGTCAGGATTACAAGCAGAAGACAAACGAGTAATATTGGTATTACTGCAGCAGCAATAATGGTGCCCCTATCATCGGGTTGACGATCGACATGTTTAACATATCCGATGTCAAAATGTAACTTCCCTGCTTGCACCTGATGATAAATAATAAAACCTATTTTAAGCATATACACTAAGCACTGTACTGACTACAAGCTGGAGTACCCGTCCCCAGAACGGTAGTTATGTAAGTTCGTGATTAATGAAAGGTTATCTTAGTACATGAAAAGTTGCTTCTTTTATATATAGTTGTAGAAATTTCCAGTAAATAATCGCAAAACCTAAAATGTGAAACCGTAAATTTGCATGTATTCCTATATGGACCCAGTGAACTTCCATACCACATTTAATGAAAATTCATCCACACCCTGCGAAGTAGTAATACTGAGAGACAACAGACATTGCTAGTATATTCACGTAGATTACTTTCAATCTAGCATTACAGCTACGTAATAATGGTATTTTTTCATTATTCATTCAAACAACAGTATTGTTCAAGACAGATGATTTCAAGTGAAAACATCAGACAAAGATAGTACATAAAAAACATGTTTAATATTGATGGTGTTAAGCTGTTTAAATTAAACAAAGAAAAAACAACTCTTTTGGTTATAATATAATTAAAGTCACAATGATGGTTTTCAAACTAAGACCTGGTCCATCCTTAAAATACTAAGTGTAATACAGTTAAATAAAACCAACAGAATGGTAACAAGTACATGGCGGTATTTGATTTACTGTAATTACGAATTTAAAAGAAATTATATTCGTAACAATCTAGAGATTTAACGGGAAAAAAACTCATAATATTTATTACTCTAAGTAAAATTTTTTGCGTGATGTTCTGTTCCTCTACTATGCAATAACCAGAGCCCTGTTTCGGGATTTTGCACAAAAAAGCATAAGTAAATTCTAACAAGTGTTCACTTATTTTAATATTTGTTGTGCATAAATAGGTACAAGATATGAAATTGAGAATCGTACATCGTTCTTGGCTTTTTTCTTGTTCTCTCAGTCAATATACTTGTGATTATTCATTTGTTTCTTAGTACTCAAATACAAAGCTGCACAATGTGCTACCAATATACTGAGCCGCCAGGGATATCGAAACCGAATTTCAGTGTCACAAATCTACAGATTTACCGCTACATGTAACAACGCAATCAAAAAATGGTTATTTTATTCTTTCATGTCGCTCTGCAACGATTGTTTGTTTGTTTTTTAATTTCGCACAAAGCTACAAGAGGGCTATTTGTGCAAGCTGTACCTAATTTGGTAGTGTAAGATCACTACCCACCACCCACCGCCAACTCTTGGGCTACTCTTTTACCAACGAATAGTGGGATTGATCGTAACATTATAACGCCCCCCAAGGCTGAAAGGGCGAGCATGTTTGGCGCAACGGGGATGCGAACACGCGATCTTCAGATTACGAGTCGCACGCCTTAACACGTTTGGCCATGCCGGGCCCACGCTCTGCAATGAGCTTCAAAACTTATAAATGTAAAAATGAAGGTTCAGTTCCCGCGATTTGTACAGTACTGAAAGCCATTCTTATAGCTTTGAGCTCAAAACAAGACAATTAATCCAATTCATACTGTTGTAGACTATGTTTTTAATCCTGATATGTCTAGAAATTTTTTGTATCGTCGTTTGGCCAAACGGAAGTTTCACTTCATATCATGATCATTTTGTTTAACGTTGAAAATTTTCTGCAAGCTGTTAGAGCAGCATAAAATGCGAGTTACGTTATACTAAATGGATTATTTAGTAATAAGTAAACTAGCAAAAAATCTGTAACTTGTGTAAATTACTATAAAACACTACTTTAGTTTTGTAAATCTTAAGTTGTGTTTGCGACACAGTAACAGTGTCGTTTGTTTGTTTTGAATTTCGCGAAAAGCTACTAGAGGGATATCTGCGCTCGCTGTCCCTAATTTAGGAAGGCAGCTAGTCATCACCACCCATCGCCAAATCTTGAGCTATCCTTTTACCAACGAATAGTGGAGTTGACCATAACATTATAACGCCCCCCCCCCGGCTGAAAATGGCGAGCATGTTTGGTGTGACAGGGATTCAAACCCTCGACCCTCAGATTACGAGTCGAATGCCTTAACCACGTGGCTATGCCGGACCAACAGTGACTGAGGTACGAAAAGTAATGTACCTACAAAACAATTAGCAACTAAGTAAAAATATTAAGTCATTTCTAACGCTCTGTGAACAATGTGTTAATTATTAGACCTATAAAAATAATTATTTGCATAAAATAAAACCTGTAGTAGAACCTGTAGTAAAATAAAAAAAGATGCTTTCATTATTATTAAGTGGACCGTACTCTATATTATTTTACTAGACGGTCAAAAAGGAACCGCTCAACAACAAACACATCTTAACAATACCAACTAAATAGAGGAGTAAAATTTCATTTTATATTCATCGATTAAAAGCTCTCATGGCTGTTTTCATCATTTTAAATTAAAAATTGTTTTTACGAAAACAATTATATTTAAAGTAAAGATAAAATTTTATGTATGGATTTGTATGAGTGCTAATTTATTACATGAAAATTACTTTTTTATTGGCAAACCATAATCCATAGTAAAATTTAACTTGCTAATGCTACCTCCACTTTCTGGAGTTTTTTGAAATCAATTTCTGTCACGAGCAGGCAAAGTACACCAAAGCATTTCTTTTGTAACACGAGTTACATTGCAGGTGATATTTTCTCCAACAATGACAATCACATCTTTAGGTCCGTGTGCTAAATTCAGATTTTTACCCTGAAATAAAGAATAATAGTACATATTAGTGGGGAAAAAAAATAAGAAAAATCATCAGGGTGCGATACATTTTTCTACACTATTTGGTGGAATAAATAACAATGACTCAAAAACCTTTTATATTCAGAATTTAACGACATTTTACTGCCTTGACTTCACTTTTCTTTCTTTTTGTTGGTCAAGGTTGATTTCGTAAAATTCATTTATTTCAGTTAGCTATGAAATGTGAGGTTAAGATATACAATGGGGTAATATTTGCCCTGACACTTTTTACGAGTTGTACGCTAGTCACTCAACACAAAACATTGTTCAATCAAATTAAAAAGAAATTTTAAATTACAAATAAAAATACACAGGTCAAATATTCGTGATAAAATCACTACTGTCGAACCTGATTTCTTTATCAGGATTATTATGCTTTATGGTACTGTTTCGCTAGCTTTTGACGTTTGTTTGTTTGTTTTTTGAAATTTCGCGCAAAGCTACACGAAAACGTAGCTAGTCATCAACACCCACCGCCAACTCTTGGGCTACTCTTTTACCAATGAATAGTGGGATTTATCGTCACATTATAATGCCCCCACGGTTGAAAGGGCAAACATGTTTAGTGCGACGGGGATTCGAACCCGCGACCCTCAGATTACGAGTCGAACGCTTCAACCCACTTGGCCATGCTGGGTCTAAAATTATGAAAAAACGAAGCGCTTACCTCGAGAGTGAGTTGTTCTTCATCGACAGGAATATTTTGCACATTTTTTGTACCATCAAATGGGAAGTACTCGGGATCTGGATAGTACAGTAATTGTGACAGTTTTGGATAATGTTTAGGAAAGTTCCTGAATTCTTCAACACCGTCCATCAGGAATGCCATATGAGTTCGGACTGGTACAGAAACAGTAGGTGCATCAACTGATGAATTAGAAATACTGGGAGTTTCGCATAGCATCATTTCACCTTCCTGGTGCACTGTGCAATCCTTCAATAAAGGAGAAAATACATATACAAACCCTATTTTATTTTTAACCAGAACATAAAAATGCACGATAGTGAGAAAAGGATGCAGAATCTTAAAAAAATAAGCTAAGTGTTTTTTTTATCATTCGAAACTCACCGCTGAAAAACGGAATAACTAATTTACTTCGGAGTTTCGAGTTACTTTTAAATCCAAAAGACATTTTCTAAAATGTGCTTTTAATAAAATAAAATTCCCTTGACGTGACATCGTGAGACGTGAAATATTATATATAATTGAAACTATCTTTATTTCACGGATAGGAATGTTTCTGTGACACACACTACAATTGCATTAGATTGTCGATCCAGTCTATTGCGTGCATAATTACAGAGATCTAAAATCCTAAAATATTGGACTTAAAACGAAAATAATCATTAACTCCAACTGTTGGTTTTAAAAACCTTAAACAGACTTATACATACAGTTTGCTTTCCGTCCTCGCTTTTCCACGTAGTCCAGTAAGGGAATAAGTAATTTGATATGTGACACATACCAAATCTTTCTTTTCCTTTTAATTTCATCTGTTAAGCATTTCACCATAATTCTTTTAAATTCTTACACACGCGCTTACTGGTTTTAGATAAGGAAACTTAGTATGATATATGCTTGAACTACTTCATAAAACGATTGCCATAAGAGTATGCGGTGTAATGCGTAGCGATTTTAGAGACACCTAGAGGATGAGTTCTTTCTCTTAGATGTTTGTGGAACGACAATTGATGTTAGTGGTGCATGCGCTCTAAGAGAGATAACACTATTGTTTTCCTATATTGTCATCATTCCCTCTATTAATTTTGAGACTTAATTATTTGTATCTGGCTCACAGCTCTCGCCATTCAACGTTCACTACTGTCTTGTATCTACGTGGACTTGTCTCTTTTGGTTGTTTTCAAAGAGACAATAATTATTTTGTACTTTGACTTTACACATTATTCGGTTTCTTTGTTTCAATTCAGTCAGAGTCACTACTCAGTGATTCAGCGGTTAAGTCTAAGAGACTGTAACGTTAAAAACTTGTTTTCGATACACAAGATGTGTACATCACAGATACACCATTGTGTAGCTTTTGAAATGACGAGAAACCCACTTGAAGTAAACAATTTTAACCTGAAAATGACTTAAGAATGTTGAAACTTTGTTCTTTGCTTCGTTTTGGTAAAAGTGTTAATAGCCATACCAGCCGTCCTGAGATACATTGTGAAGCTTTGTGCTTAATGAAGTTAACGATAAACAAACTGATAAAAATAGTCAGTAATGTAGTTTAACTGGATATATTTGTTCCTTTCATTCTGATATTTAAGATAGGTATTCTTATTTGTATGACAAACATTGCACCTGAAAATACTAGAGGAATATGAACTTCCATTTTTGTAGACTATAAGCCAATTCTGTAGGAACATAAGCAATTATTAAACTATTAGCAACGATTTTATTGAACAAACTACAAAAAAGGTGGTTTTAGATAGGTCTTTTATATTTATTAATATTTTGTCAATATTTTATTCGAATAAATAAATTCTGGCCATCTGATGAGCACAACATACCACATTACGGTTTATTGCAAACTATCAACAGAAAAACACAATTGCAGAACAACATACAATATGTTTTAAGTTACAAAACTGCATAATGGGCTATCTTCACTGTACCAATTGCCGCCTGTCGTGCCCGAATTTAACATCATAAACCCTCACGCTTACTGAAAAGCCATCAGGTAGGTAATCAAAATGAAGTTTATGACGAACGAGAATTATAAAAATGTACCACCCACACATACGCCACTTAAAATCGATAACAACTCATTATTTTTACTCAATTACAAATAAGACATTGAAGTAGTTAACATAAAACATAACATGTTCAAATTTTTCAAACACACTGAAGATATAATCAAAGCGCATAGTGAAAAACAAAAGTTTACAAGAATCTGGACATCTTTCTAACCAGAGCTCCTTGTCACGATACTATCATTGTTAGCCATTGTAGACACAAAACCCGAATGTATGTTTACTACATCCTTATAATCACAACTTTTCCCATAAAAGTGATTTGTAGATAGTATACACAACGACTTCAACTCCTTCACGAGCATGTGTACACACATCTCCCCCTCAAGAGTGCCACCATTTGAGACTGAAATATTTACTCATATAAGAAAAAGGTATTCCCCTTCAAACTTCCCAAAGTTTGCTAGTTTCAAGGGCGAACATGTTCGGCAACGAGTTTCGATTATACGACCCACAGATTGCACTGATCACCAGGCCATGAGAAGCTCTGGGTCAGAAGGAAATTGAATTTTTCTTCATAGGCTGATTGTAAATAGTCTACCGCTAAAGAACGATCACATTAATAAATGAATCATTTGTCATTTGTTACCACATTCATGAATCACGCGTGAGGCTTCAAATAAGGCGCGTGCGTATTTAAATGTAAAAATTAAGACTGAACCTTCTTATGTGATAGCGCCTTTGTGGACTGAAAATTGGAAGACATTTATTGTTTCGTTTTAACTTTTGCTTAGCGTTCGCGGCAGACAAAGAATCTCTTTTTCTCTTTTAGTTTTGATAAACCATCGGAGTTCGTAGATGGCGTTACTGTCTGCGATTAATTTCATTTAATAGCAACTCGGGAATACCATCAAGAAATATTACTTGTTCTTGTATGTTCTCTGTTATCATTATCATTCGAACCTCTGGTTAGGTGTGTGTAAGAAATGTTTCATACATCACAACTACAAAATGATAACGGACAGTAACATATAACGCGGTTAATCAATCATGTAACAAAAAATGAAAACGTCTGATTTAGAGGAACTGTGTACATAAACGCCATGAGTCCCCATCTTTTATTATTGTAGACAATGTTTCCGGATGAGATAATTTTGCTTCGTTTGACCATACCTCCATTTTACTTAACCGAATAGAGAAAGTGCGTCACAGTCAACCCTAATATTTTCAATTTTGTTTTCATTCTATCACTACCAGTGAGCCCCATATATTGCATTATATTAGGTAATCTTATATTTTTACCTATCACACCATTCCGTGTAAAGAAATGACCAAACTTTGTAAGATCACTCACCTTCTAGTAAAATACATAGGAAACTCCAATTTAATGTATAACTAGCTTTAAAAGGTCTGTTAAAAACACACAGGGCCCCTTTGTAAAATTCTATGGTAAACAAGGAACGCTGCTTCTAGTAACAAGTGAAATCGTGTTACAAACACGTACGTTCAATAACTTTAGCACATGATATGACATTAATTTGTGTCGAAAGGCTCGCAAAGAAAAACTTAATGTTATTACCTCAGTTTTCTTTTAAATAATTAATCTTCTTTTAACTAATTGAATCATTAATTCCACTTGTACGATTTCGTCTTTGAAGCAAAAGATTGCACATAAACACAAGACAAACATGTTAACGATTTCACGTATCAAGAATACGGCTTAGGTGAGGAAAAATATCTCAGGTAACAATTAATTTAATCTCTACATACATTTTCAATTCTCATGCATTAAGAATTAACGCTCGAATAATTTATCTGTATTTTGTTTACTTCTTTTCAATGTCTAAAATCGTTTCACAGCTTTGAGTCGGTTCGTAACTTTATAACATTAGATACCTTCTGCACCTCAACAAGTGTTATGATAGAAAAATTGTTCATTATATTGAATTTAAAATCCATGAATCCTGACAGTTCGTGCAGATGTTTTTCACTTTTAATAATTCGCGAATATTATCAAGAAAACTACAACACAAGTTTGGTCTATAACTGGAACAGAGACGCACCTGTTGTAATTCCTTTAAATGTCCAGTTACTGATGATGTTATCCTGATGATGATCTTTGGATGAGCTATGCTGTGGAAGTTTTTCCCTCTTATAATAAGTGTAGTACCTCCACTGGAAATAAATAAAACGAAATAAGCATACAAAATAACTGTACAAAAACAAGTTTCATTTGCGTGCGCCATTTATAATCTTTTCATGTCAGGCCCGATTGAATATGCTTTTATCAAACATTAGGAACTCCCAGTCAATGTACTCAGCTGATAAGTCGAAAGATAAAACATTAATAATAATAATAAACTTTAAAACTAGTCCTGCTTAAAGCATTTACATTTTTCTACATTTTCTGTATAAAGAACTACTTCATCTTATGTACTTTTATTTACATGTATTAAAATTACGGTTTAAAATATAACAGAAACATTCACCTAGAGTAATTATTAGAATCTTAGCTTCTTTGGGTTACTTTATATTGAATAAAGGCAAGAAATACATTAATTTATTTAAAATGTCAGATAATATTCAATGAAAAAAAACTAAGCATTTTTTTTTACCCAAAATACTACTAAATACAAACTTTTTAGAAGTTAAGCGTGGAACAGATGCAAATATAATTTTTATACACACATACTACAAAACTAGAATAATTTGTCAGTATTTTCCTTCTCCATACCTCTCAGTAGTAACTTTAGGAGTAATTGAGTGAATTTCTGGGTCTCCCATGTACAAGAAGAACTTGCTTATCTGCTTCAAGTCATTGTGGCTTCCATTTGTATTCTCCCCATATTCGAGTACCAGAACGTCATCTATCTCCAATGTCACATACCAAGGTTTGTTTTCGGTAGAAACGTTTTCAGAGTTTCCAGTATAAAATTCAATCTCGTTGTTCGTCGTTCTACGAAAGAAAATAATTCTAACTTCGTAGTGCATTCTTCTAAAGAACAAACACGTAGGTCTGGATAAGACCTACCAGAAGCTAGATGGCCAACTCTTCTGCTTGAGGTTTATACGTGATCCGAGACCATTGTATGTCATAGTACTTTAAGCATAATCATATATTTTATACAAATTTAAAATAAACTGTTAAAAGAAACCAGTGAAAATAAAAATATCTCCACTCACTCTCGCCCTGTTTCTCATTATATAAAAAATGATGCATTATTATAACATATACTCAGTGGTCACTTTATTAGATACACCTGCTCTTTAACGCAAATAGCTAAACAGCGAATCATGTGGTTGCAACTCAATATATAAAGCATACAGATATGGTCAAGAGGTTCAGTTGTTGTTCAACCAAACGTTAGAATGTGGAAGATGCGTGATCTAAATGACTTTACCGTGGAATGATTGTTGATGCCAGACGTGGTGGTACTCGGTAGTAGATAGGTGTACCTAGTAAAGTGGCTTCTGAGTGTAAAAAGCTTGGAAATTTGTTTGTTTGATAAACCTGTCAACAACATCTCTCAAGTTTCCATTATGACTGATTAATTTTCAGTATCTTGGGCTAACGAAATAGAAAAGAAATTATTAGTATTTTAATCCTTTTGGCTTTCTTGCACTTTCATATTAAGACAAAGAAGTAAAATAAATTCATAATATTGCAAAACATAGTTTAGCTTTCGTCATTCTTACCTAATCTCCTTGCATGTAATGGGACCCACTCTAATTTTTCTCTTTAATCCGATGTCCAAATTCTTCCCATACATTATCACTTTAGTTCCACCCGATAAAGGCCCTTGAGAAGGATAGACTCCGAAAACAACAGGAATCTAAAGAAATATTAGTGAATGTACAGGACCGTATAAAATCAATACTACTACTTCAGCAAACATATATGTATTTATAGTAGGCCTAACGATACGTACGGTTACTTGTTACTTAGTTTCCATTACGTCTAGACACATTTATTTACTCTGTTCTTTCTATAATGTTTCCACTAAGTAAATATTATTTTGTTTTGCAGATTTTATCCATTTTCCTCCTCAGCATTTATAGAGATATGAACTATCTCTCTAATTTATAAAGCATTACTGTCTTGTTTTAATGCACTCTTCACTTTGACTGGGCCCGACATGGCCAAGCCCGTAAGGCGCGCGACTCGTAATCCGCGGGTTCGCGCCCGCGTCGCGCTAAACATGCTCGCCCTCCCAGCCGTGGGGGCGTATTAATGTGACGGTCAATCTCACTTTTCGTTGGTAAAAGAGTAGCCCAAAAGTTGGCGGTGGGTGGTGATGACTAGCTGCCTTCCCTCTAGTCTTACACTGCTAAATTAGGGACGGCTAGCACAGATAGCCCTCGAGTAGCTTTGTGCGAAATTCCAAAAAAACAAAAACAAACAAACACTGACTGATTTTTCGTCATAAACAAAAATTCATTCTCACTTTGTTTCGTACTTTGCTTAGTTTATTTTTTCAATTAAATCAGCCAGAAAATATTTTATATCTTTTCCTGCAGTTCCTCCTGGTATTGCAGCTACTATTCTTACTTTTAATGTCAATCAGTGCACTTGAGAATAACAGGAACAAATCATACAGTAAATTACGTCTTTATGGCTTATCAATTCAAGTGTGTCTTCTACTTAAAAAAAAAAAGTTGCGAAACATTTACAAAAAAAAACAAACCTGCCATCTGCAATACACGTGTTTAAAAATGTTATCTTAAATATCTAGTACCTTTAGCATTGTTTTATAAACAGCTTTTGACACTTAGAAACCAGAAACCTTTTTTCATTGCAACGTAGCAAGCAAGACATTATTCTTGGGAAACATAGTGCTTGAATTTTAAAGAACTTAGAAAAGAAATTATAACAAACTTGGAAATGGTTTCTCTTTAAAAAAAAATATGACAAGCTTTGGAAATGGTTTCTCCTTAAAATGATAAATTATAACAAACTTGGAAATGGTTTCTCCTTAAAAAAAGAAATTATAACAAACTTGGAAATGGTATCTCCTTCAAAAAAAGAAATTATAACAAGCTTGGAAATGGTTTCTCCTTAAAAAAAGAAATTATAACAAGCTTGGAAATGGTTTCTCCTTAAAAAAAAAAGAAATTATAACAAGCTTGGAAATGGTTTCTCCTTAAAAAAAAGAAATTATAACAAGCTTGGAAATGGTTTCTCCTTAAAATAAAAGTGTGGGAAAGGTCCAAAAGAAATTCCGTGTGATTCGTAGTGATTTTTTATTGCAAAATAAACAGATATGAAAATAAGGTCTAACATTGAGACGTGGACACACCACAGGAGTCTGAATTGGTAAAAATTCCTTAAAAAAGATCCAATCCAACATCGTTTTAAAATCTCATGGGCACACATGTGCACCAAGCTTCATTTGGCAAGTTAAACAGTGCGACGACTATCGTCTTCTTGCATTGTCTTGAATTATGTAGATACAACAATGAGACACAGTGTTTGCTTTTTCACTCGAGGCATGTTTATTATTGGAAATGAAAAACCATTGTAGTAGTATGGAAAAAAAAATTTCAAAAAAATATTACAGAAACTTCCTTCGGAAAACAAAATGATATTTCACAAGAAAGTCACCTTTAAACTTTTTGCATTCAAAAACCCCGGATACAGTTAATTTGTTACAGACTCAAAAAGTCTCTTGTTAAAATCTATATAGATATGTAGCTTAGAATTATAATGTTGTATAGTTTTACGTATGACAAGATTATGATGCTGCGAATTCTGGTGTTGTAACCTAGTTCCAATACGACATTAATAAATGAATAATTAAAACAAATGTACTGTTGACGCTACAAATTTGTCTGAAGTTTTAAGCACAATATCTGCAACTGATTGCTTAAAAAACTTACAATCTTATGACTAACCTTGTAGCTGTAATCACTTGTGGAAGTGGTTGTTCCTCTAATATCATAGTGCACAGAATTCCATGATAAGTCCAACACCGTAATCTCGATTGGTCCTGTCTTTTCTTTCTGAATTCTTTTGGTTTTACAATGCAACCTGGATTGTTAGGTTTCGTTACATTTCATATAATAAAGTA
Organism: Tachypleus tridentatus; assembly: GCF_004210375.1. Classification (NCBI taxonomy): domain Eukaryota; kingdom Metazoa; phylum Arthropoda; class Merostomata; order Xiphosura; family Limulidae; genus Tachypleus; species Tachypleus tridentatus. The sequence goes on from NC_134837.1 coordinate 141,852,868, forward strand.
ATAAAAAATTTAATAACACTTGATGCGTTATGAAAAAATGTTTTAGACTTCATGGCCACAATGACAAAAATATTTTCTTACTCGTCTGATAATGAATATATTCGTTTAATTAAGACTGGTATTTTAGAATGTTACTCACAGTGTTTCAAGGCTTGAGACTAAAAGTTAAGTAGCCCCCTATATTTACAAATTCAAAATCAGTCAGTGTCTATTCCAAAATTATTTGCTGATTTTAATCCATTTTGTGTTTGATTATTGAACCATGCACTCGCACCTCTTCCACACATATTGAATCCTAAAAGGGGGGAATAAGTTAACAGCTTCCCCCTCACTCCAACTATGAGCAATTCAAAATTAAATTGCGTTAACGTTATACATTTGATAATTCTTCATTTTGCATTCCACTTCCAGGAGAACATTAAATGTGATCCACGATAAACAAAAGACAAATAATCACGTTCAATCCATAGATATCTATCTACACTTGAGTCCTTTATCCTGAGAAGAATGGACATGGACAAATTTAATGCCTTTCAAATATAATAATGTAACGTCTCATGCGTAAAAGTAACCTGAACTATTTAGAAATATGGACATTTATTTGTCCCGGCATGGATGGCCAAGCGATTAAGGCACTCGACTCGTAATCCGAGGTTCGCGGGTTCGAATCCTCGTCATACAAAACATGCTTGCCCTTTCAGCCGTGGAAGCGTTGTAATGTGATGCTTAATTCCACTAACTGTTTGTAACAGAGTAGCCCAAGAGAGGGTGGTGATGACTAGCTGCCTTTCCTCTAGTCTTACACTACTAAGCTAGGGACAGCTAACGCAGATAGCCCTCGTGTAGCTTTGCGCGAAATTAAAAAAACAAACAAAAAACAATTATACTTTCGGTTCATTCAATGTTTCAGTGATTCTTTATCCCATGAGGGTTTTGCTTAATATTTACAACAAATTATGTTGAAAAAAGTTTATATTTAATACCTGTTCTTATGAACAAAGCTACAGAAAATACTATCTGTACTCTATCCACTGTAAGTATCCAAACCTAAATTTGTAACGATATAAACTTAAAAACTTATTGCTGGGCGACGTGGGGGCCTAAATTTTAGGAAAACTCTATTACGCATTTTAATGGCAGCTGTGTATTTAGTTGTTATTACTTTAGTGAAAAACAGCAAAATTGGCTACATTTGCTCTGTCCAGTCCATAACCTTACCGCTACACCCACCGGGGACCCATGTATTTGAATGATGGAAATGTATCATATGATTAAATGTGATTTCTATACTATTAAAATAACCAAAACATTCAAATATACTTATCAGTACACTAAGTGTGATTATAGCGCTGTCGCATATAGAACATTTGAAACGTTTTACTTAAGAAATATTGTTTCAGTTCTTCTCGTAATATTTTCTTTAATACCAAGAGTATAATATCAAAGGTACAGTACAAACTGCATGATACTTTACGCGCATTATGACAATAATATTGTTCAATAACAACACAGAATTACCAATAATCAAAGCTACAAACTGGGTCTACTAGTAAACAATGTTGAAACTTTGTCTCATCATAGCTGCTTTAATAATGAAGTAAACAAATAACCAAACGTGGCCTTAACTGAGGGTTACTCTTATTTTGTTTGTTTAATTTGACGTAAAGCTGCATGAAGACTATCTGCGCTAGCTGTCCCTAGCTTAGCAGTGTAAGACTAGAGGGAAGGCAGCTAGTCATCCCCATCCACTGTCAACTCTTAGACTACTTTTTTACCAACGAATAGTGGGATTGACCGTGACATAATAACACCCCCACGGCTTATAGGCGAACATGTTGGTGTGACGGCGATTGGAACCCGCGACCCGCAGGTTGCGAGTCGAATGCCTTAACCACCTGGCCATGCTGAGCTCGGGTTAGTCTTAATAATGATGTAACAGCTAACAAAATGTGGCTTTAATAATGAAGTGACAACTAATAAAATGTGGCCTTAATCAATTTTTTTTTTTAAACGAACGTTTAAACTTGGACACATATGATTACGAAATGAAAGGATAAATACCAAGTACAAATAAGAAACATTCACTAAACTTACCTATTTATTGTATGTACCTGAATGTCGCATATTTCACCAGCAACTCTCACACTAATGTTTTCATTAGGAGTTGAACCAAAATTATTTCCTTCAATGGTGATGAGAGTACCGCCTTCTATTGATCCATTTAGTGGAAAAAACTGAAAAAAATTCCAAATATGTAGATAAAATAGCCCTTGTTCTCTTAATATTTACTGAATACGTACCCAATAGTGTCCTGTATTATCACCAGCGCTCTTTTTTATAGTCTTACATAGATACGTAACAGTGCTTTCCATAGTCACCGGTTTTATACAAGTATGTTGGTGTTCTGCATTATCACAAATTTTACGTGCGTAGTCATATCCTTGAATATCATTCGGAAAGGGGCTCTTCATTATTATCAGTATCACAAACGTGCGTAACAGTATTGTGTGTTGTCACCAGTTTTACGTTGTATGTTACAGCGTTATACACTATCTTCTGTTTGACTTACGTTAATTAGAGCGTTCTGCACTGTCACCAGTTTTTACAGAACCAAGCGCTCTCGTTCATGCTCTTGTGCACTTTTTAGAATAGCTTCTGGAAGTTTTTTATACGAGAAATTCATGTTCAAATGTGCATTAAACCACAGTGTTAAAACTACCATCCTCTTTGTCATTATTTACATTAATACATTAGTTTCATTTTTAACCCATTACAATAATTGTTAAGCGAAATATAATGTTTGTACACTAAAGGATTACTCGTGTCAATAAAAAAAAATTATGTGTTCACCTTGTTAACTGATGGTGGGCAAGTCATCGCTGAAAAGTTAGCATTACAATCTTCTCTAACAGAACAATGTGTTCCACACCAACCACACTGCAGTGGGTCTGGCTTTGTAAGACAAGAATGGCAGTCCTCATAAAACATACAGGAACTAACTGGAATCTTCACTATCTATAAATATAAGCATGATATTTTAGTAATAGTAAAATTAGAAAACAAAATGGTTTTAATTTAAATCTTTTATAGTTTCGAATTTGATAACTAGCTGTTTTCATATTTATGTCCATTTCGTACCTGAACTTAAAATGCACTGAAATCAAGCACTAAAGAGAAAACACTTTCTGTAGAACTCAAGAAACGTCAAGTATTTAATAAACTTAGACTGCTTGAATACAAAGGTTTTTAAATAAATAATAAATATATTTTTTCTTGAAATATTAGATCCGAAAAATATATACATTTTTTTTTTTTTACATTTTGGTAAGAATTTTGTTTGTTTGTTTTGAATTTCGCGCAATGCTACACAAGGGCTATCTGCATTAGACATGCATAATTTAGCAAAGAAAGACTGTAGGAAAGGCAACTAGTCATCACCACCCACTGCCAACTCCTGGGGTACTCTTTTTACCAACGAATAGTGGGATTGACTTTCACATTATAGGGCCCCCACGACTAAAAGAGCGAGCACGTTTGATGTAACGTGGATTCGAACCTGCAACAATCGGATTTTTTAGACGGAAGCACAATATGTTTTTCTTTTTGGTAATTGAGTAAAATTTTTTATGTTATCAAAAATGTTTTTTTTTCGCGTTGTCAAAGTTAAGTAGTTATGGATATAAATATCGTTCTTAACCATATATATTCTAGATCAACATTTCTCTTACGAGTCATGTCCGAAATATTTGTTTTTTAAATATGACTTGCAGAATAATATGTATCCTTCGTAAAATTAAATTAATATAAATTAGAAGCCTTTATCTTTTAAAAAGGTTTTAATATGCACGAAATATATATTTTTTCAAAACATAAACTTTGATATTTTTGTGGGTCTACGAACAAATTTTAAATTAAAAGGTTACTAGGTGAAAAGGTCATCAGGTTACCTAAACTTTGAGAACCGCTGTTTTAGATTCAAAAATTCTTTTTTTCACATAATGAAAACATTTTTTTATTAAACAAAAAATATCAATATAAAAAATCAACCCATAACACAATTCAGGGTACGAGCGAAAAATGTGAAATAAAAATACTGTGACGTTATTTTTCAATTGGACAATGACACACACCTGGTTTCCACTAATAGCATATAGATTATTTCCTGACGGGTCAAAGGCAGTTGATGGTCGTACTGATCGATCAGTGGAGTTAGGAGCAGCAATGTTTACCTTCAGTAAAATTTCGTTTGTTTTATCAGAATTATATACAAGCTGAAAAGAGAAAAAAAAATATATATGTAATATATATATACATACACATATAATGTACTTATATGTGCGTGTGTGCCTTTATAAGCCCCTAAGTTCTATCCTCCAGTGGGACATCTGTACGTTTACGGACTAACAACGATAGAATCCGAGATTTGATTCACCGATTTTGCTTTGTTCTAAAATAAATCCTACGTTTTATCACATATAAGTTATCAATAGTTTAAATACATTAACAGCTTTCAAAATAAAATAACAATTTTAAGATTATATAGAACTGATAAAGCATTTCGTATATATTGTTATATAAGTTTCAAATAAAACTACTTTCCTTTGGAGTGAGTTCCGTTAACCATGTTCTAAAAAATTAAGGTAACGTTAAGTTACTTGGTTTTCCATAGAGCCGGTTGACTCTATATGTAGGGATGGTCAAGATACTTAATAGTCATAATTCAAAAACGTACGTTAAAAAATCAACAGTAACAACGAGTTTTGTTTTAAAAAATGATCAAACCAGAAAGTGACCAACCAACCAAACTTTTCATTTTTCTTCTTGTTATTTTAATCGAGATAACACTACAGATAGTTTGTCATTAACCTTAGTTTAAGCTTAAATCCACTCTACGTGTTTCTGGACAGTGCATAATATCATCGTTTAGTTGTAATAACTAGTAGTTGTTTCTTTTAAATCATAATTCTAGTCTAAACGATGTTACCATTACTCCCTTGAAATTAGTTGTTGTTTTTTACAGAAATATGGTGTTACTTTAAAACGTTTAAGTAATTGGTAAGACAGTAATTATCAACCAAGAATAGATGAACATTGAAAGACTGTAACATGTAGTGGATTCCTGATGCTTCTTAAACTATACAATCTTTGTCTTTAGTAAGCCACCCCTCTATTATGTTTGAAGGAATAAAAAATTAAAACACATTATATTAATTTTTATTACATACAATTATAGAGTACACTAAGTTTCAGTCAGGGAAAAAATCATAAAACAAATAACTTTTTATATTAAATGATATAAAAAATGTAGGGGTGTTACAGCTATAATAGATCGTCCCTACATGACTTTCAATATTAGAATTTAACGTTTCACTCAGAATGTATATTTGACTATAATATTACTGCAGTTGGAACTTTATATTCTTCACTGTTAGTATACAGTTGGTTTATCATACTATAATGGTTATGTCACAGTTGGCATCAGTGCAGTGTGATTAAGAGGTTAGGACTTACGTACAAGGAAAAACAAGATAAATCAAAATATGTCTAAATTATTACAAACTCTGGCTACGAGGTCGGTTCAATTGACCGACTACATAACCATTTTGTACTCATTAATTATACAGTGTAACATTAAATTTCAATATTAAAAGTCATGTAGGAATGATCGATGTACAATTGTATCATCCCTATATTCTTGTTTGCATTATTTTTAGCATTACGTTCCTACATCATTTTACATTTACATTTTTTTGTTTCTTGTATTGCAGGGTCGTCACATTCTAACTTCCCCCTTACTTTTAAGTGAAAATTTCAGATTTTCCTGACCTACACAACATACTTGATATTTCAGCTTTTACTAACATTTCAATTGTCTCCCAGTGGGACAGCAGTAAAACTACGAACTTATAGTGCTCAAATCTGGGGTTCGATTTCGCGAGGTGGAAACAATTGATAACCTAGCATGGCTTTCCTCTCAAACAAACACCTCTTAATTAATACCAGTTTAGCTCGTAATCTGGTTATCAAGGATAGTAAGAACTTCAGAACATACGTACTTTGGACTGCTATAGAAAAAAAATATTCATACAAGGACACTGCAACTTGATGGCATGTAGCAAAACAAAATAAATAAATATTTATTTATTAAAGAATATTTAATCTAACCTGTCATGTTTCAAGTGTATTTGTAGATGTATCAAAGGACAATTGTTTAAGAGTAATTACACATCACAAACACACGTGCGAATGAAAAAACCAGGAGAGGCGTTTTCCATACATCCAGTTGCATCAACCATCCAGTGTATCTCCTCAGCTAATTTATTCATTTAACACAATAGCTTGTTATTTATATTTAGTAACCTTAGTTTTATCATACTTTTCCTGTTTGTTTAGTCACTCAACCATAGTCTCATTACATCTGCCTAATAATGTCGATAAAAATCCGTTTCTGTCGTCATTTATAGTTTAAAATTTCTTAATACTTAGAAAGTACGAAGAATTTAAAATGTTGATAAATAACAGTTGAAGAAACTTGATAGACCGAGCGCGTTTGGAAGTTAGATCTTCTTCCAGAGGTGAAATAGGTAAATTTAAGGGGTTTTACCTAAAGAAAACCTATACATCAATATTCAAATATCTAGCACATAAAAACGTTATAGTGAGAAACGAAAAGCCAGGAAAACTAATTCCATAATTCACGTTTCCAAATAACTAAAGGTTCAAACGAAAGGTTCTTTTTAACTGTAATTTTTACTTCTCCAAAAAATTTCCTTTATTTCCAAAAAATAAAGTCGAGATTAAAACACAAGATGAAATATATTTTTTTTGTACTTTAACATCGTGTAAGAGAACTAGGTATAAACATAAAGAAGTTAATCAACTAACTTACGATCTCTAATACGAACATAATTTTCAAAATCGTAAGAAGTAATAACCTCTGTTCATGAAACAATACAAGCAAGATGATCCACTTTTCTTTACACTAAAATATATCTATAAACAATGATGCAAATAGGCAACACAATTAAAATATTTTGTTTACATATTCAACCTCCAGTCATTTTAAGATACAACTTAAGGTATGTCGACGTGAAATTCAGACATAATTTTGACACAAATTGAACCGATATACGTTTCTTTCGATGGTATGGCCATTGAATTTTACTTAAATTCTCTGTTATCTCTTCTGTCTCATGAAAAACGACTTACTGTTTGGAATTTCTATGCTTGTCTATTTCCGTTTTGTCACAAATAGACCAAATAATTCCTAATTAACGTACATATAAAATTATGATGTACCTGTGTAAGTGTTTATAACATGATGTGCAATAATCAAATTATGAAATTAAAATGGATTTTTAGGGATCTCATCACTTGAAAAATCAATACTTGGAAATACTTTAGAACTACCCAGATGTTTTTCTAGTTCTTTGTTTTCTTTTCGGTGTGTATATTAATATTTACGTTCCACGTGCAAGAAAGCAACTTTATAAGAACAACAATGACAGGTATAATTGTACTTGAACACAAACAACATTTAACGATAGGTCGTTCTAAACAACAAATAACAGTTTTTGATCTAAAATAATCTTTAGTAGTAGCATCTAATATTCTCAGGCATGGTCAGGTAGGAATAAAACGTTTTCTTCATGAAATAAGGTAAAATAAAAAATAAATTGAATTATTTATTATTCTGGAAAGACGTTAAAATACAGTGCTGTGCAAAAGTGTTACGATAAAGTCACAAATTAGATTTCAGGCTATTTTCAAAGAACAATGGAAGGTAAGTCACTGATGAAACGTCAGAATTCTATTAATCTTCATATTTAGTACAAGAAACTCGGTAGAAGCGCACAAGTTTAATAAACAGTTAATATTTTGTGTCGCTCCCTTTTGCTTTAATAACTACAGACAGTCTTTCAGACATTATTGCAATATATTTAATCAAAGTGTTTATTGAAATTTTACTCCAAATGTCTCTAATACACTCCCATAAAGTTTCTTTGAAAGTTTCTTATCTATCAAATCCCAGATCTGCTCAATTAGGTTCAGATTGGAGCTCTGTGGGGGGGCATTGCATAATTTGAATAACTCCAAAAGCTTCTTTCTTATCTAAGTAATTTCTGCATAGGATGGATGAGTGTTTGGAATCATTTTCTTTTTGGTAGTAGAATCCTCAATAATGCACAAATTACTAGGTATAACATATCAAATGGTACTTGCGCTGGTGAATTATTCCACCTATTATGCACATTTTTATTGTCGCCTAGGCAGAAAAACCCCCTCAAACTATCACACTGCATCCAAATGCTTTATGGTACATGTTATCTTTCCCCTTCTTTTCCGCTAAGAACACAATCTAAGATTAGAACCAAATATTTCAAACTTGAATTTATCTGTCTATAGCATCCTTTTTTCAATCATCAACAGTCCAGTATTGTACTTTCGGGAAATTTCTTTCTCTTGACAATAGCACAGTACTGTACATTATTAATATCGAAAATTAACTAGTAATAAACGATGGTTTTAAACAGTTCTATAAAACCAAGCTTATGTATTCCACGACAATACCGATATATACAAATATACATGTACATCTCATGTTTAAAATAATTTCCTAAAACATACGGACTTCCATTGTTTACTCACAAAAATAAATGTATAATTTGAAATTAAAACGTACAACATCATTGGTCTCAATAAAACATAAATTTGGTTTTAAAAGCAATACTGTTTGTTTTAAATTGTTCATTATTGAGAAAAACAACACATTACTATTGATTTCAGAACAAGTTTCAAGAGCGTTAAATAAACTAAAATTCATTATTTCGAATACTATATTCATTTTACATGTTTATTTAGAGCGAAACGAAATGAAATTGAAAAAAAACGTTTTGAATAAAACTTCCTAAATTGAAAAGGTGAATTCCATAGATTTTATCATAGTAACAAGTAATGATCCAGCCTTGAAATAAACGTGTTAAAAGAAGGAGAAAGGGTAAGGGTACTAGGACTGAAGGTGTTTCCTGAAGGTATTAGTAATTCAGTATTACCAAATACAACCCTAGCATATCCTTCAAGAATACCCAACCAGTGAGTTTAACAATAGTGCAACGTTGGTTTTCCAACTCAGGAAAAACATGTGTCCAGCTAGTTTTAATGTCAACTCAACATACACTGAAAATGCTATGGTCTTTATATTAACGTTTTATTTTTTATTATACAAATGAAAAAAAACCAACACACGTGTTTCAAAGTAATATTATGCTTTAAGACACATTTGTTTCAACACATGATGATAAATGTTGTGGGAGGGTTAAGCATCCTCAGTTTTCTCAGCTAAATTTAAGTAAATAGATAGTAAGAACAAAATATAGCTTAAATTAGGGAAAAATATTTTTCCCCAAATATTCCGTTTAGACAGCAAATGAAAAATCAAAATATTTGACATTAGATTACTCTTAATCTGTTGTTTATTTCACCGTAATGGAGATGTAATTAATTTGTAGCCAGTCTTAACCAGTAACTTATGTGGAATTAACATTAACTTAACTCTTTTCTTTTTTTTTTGTATTGCTATTAATTGTTTCATTACAAATTCTTTTTTCCTTTTTCTTACGTCATCATCTCAATAATTTTATTAATCTTCATACATTTGTTTCCTTTGCTTTTAAAATCAATTTCGTCAGTTTCGTCTTACACTTTTGTGTTACATGGAACACAATAGAAAATGATTAATGTTAAAACATTTTTAAACATAATTAGCTTTATAAAATTTAAGTAATCAATACAACACGTGAATGTAGAACTAAACCGTTTTATTTTGTAAAATTGAATTAATAGTTTGTTTCGATAGATATCCACCACTTTCAACTGTAATTTTAGGCACAACTATAGTGGTGCCACCAGGCACAAGAATGCAAAGGATATTAGCAAATAAAATTTAAATACGTTTTGAAAACTTTTCTGTATGTGAGAGAAAATATAGACGTCAGTAAAGAATAACGTTCTCGAGAGTTAAATCCGCTGCTAGATGACCATTCAATAAAGAAAAAACACAAGTATTACTGTGACTTGTAAAACATTTAGTATTGCCCAACATGCTCTATGTATACTTCTTCTGATACAATCATATATATTTAACACCGTTAATATATCCAAATACGTATGGAAATATTCGTAAAAGTCGTATATTTGTCACTATACGGTCAATCTTAACTTGATTTAAATATGTATGACCCTTTTTTAACGGTGTTAGAATATATATCGCCTTAAAAACGATAACCCTGTCCAAACTTGTAATAGTAATCGATTATATAAAATACTGATACTCCTTTCAAACACATACAAAACTGCAATCTAACTCATTATATAAAACTTAAAGTCAAGTTAATATTTCCCATAATAATACAAAACGTTTTACCTTAAGCAAATTGCCGTCTTCTGTACCTATCCAGGTAACCATTCTTCTATTCTGTGTCATCACAGTTATGCTGGTCACGTGATGACGCATGTGTCCTCGAAAGTCTCCGTTTAAGCTATCTGCTATTTTAATATAACGATTCCAGCCTGATCCGCAAAAATTTTCATCAACGTGATCGCCCTGCTATAAAGTTAAAAAAAAAAAGAGTAATATGGAATACTGAGTTATAACATTTTTCGTGATATTAGTATTTAATATTTTCAACCTGAACGATGCCAAATGCGACACAAACGAAACTACTGACCAGGGAAAACAAAACAATTACACACCACCGCCACGCATGCAGCCCGGAACGTTAACCTCTAAACCGCGTCTGTTTGTTTGTTTGTTTTGAATTTCGCGCAAAGCTACTTGAGGGCTATCTGCGCTAGCCATCCCTAATTTAGCAGTGTAAGACTAGAGGGAACGCAGCTAGTCATCACCACCCACCGCCAACTCTTGACTACTCTTTACCAACGAATAGTGGGATTGGCCGTATCATTGTAACGTCCCCACGGTTGAAAAGGCGAGCATGTTTGGTACGACGGGGATGCGAACCTGCGACCCTCAGATTAGGAGTCGCACGCCTTAACCCACCTGGCCATGCCGGGCCGACCGCGTCTGATTTTGTGAAGTTTAGTAACCTTGACAGAAAATATGCATACGCTACTAGACAAATAGTTTTTGCGTATTTCTTATATAAAACTCTGAGCTACAAAACAATTTATATATAACATTTGGTGAAGGATATCATGATATATTATACGCACTGTAATTTGTTCTTGAACTGATAAAGAGAAAGATCTATGGAAAAAAGAAAAAGTTACTTAATCATGAAAATGTTTAATGTTTGTTGTTTGGTACGATAAATAAAACAATGACGGAACATTACTGTTAGTTTAGATATTTGCACAAAGCTACACAAAGGCTATCTGCGCTAGTTGTTCCTTATTTTGAGATAATCAAATATGGGTCAGTGCCTACCACCAACTATTTGACAACTCTACCCTTTTTTTAATTTTTTATGTTAACACGACGCAAACATTGCACCCTTGGATCCACAGTCCGACATGCTAACCAATAAGCCGCTCCCGGCTCTTGGGTGAACATGTTCTAGAATACCAGTGAGCTGACTGAAGTAAACCACAATAGGGTTTCGCAATGCACAATTATAAACTCTGACATACGAATAATATGCATATCAGTTTGGTATCTCTCTTACAAAAGTTCCTCGGTACATCAACAGTTAGTTTACAAATCACAAAGCTAAGATCTTGGGTTCTATTCCTCGTGGTGGACAGAGCACAAACAACTCATTGTGTAAGTTTCCTCTTAAAACAAAACAAAAATTATTTGAGAACATAGATCTGCTGTTCGTGTATGTGGTACACAAACATAAACACGACAATTCTATACACACTTGTAAACACATGGTTATGGAACAAGTTAGTTGGCCTATTCTAACATCCGTACATTGAGATATAATAATTACAAAACTACAACGTTTAGTAATCAAAGTAATGAGACAATAGGAGAAGTGATCCCATAGCCAAAAATAATGATCCAAGTAAAAACTGATCTGGAGATTTGCATACTGAAAATAAAAAAAACAGCACAAAACTTGTCATAACTGATTAAAGAAATTCCTAACAAGTTATATTTTAATTACACATCACAAAGAAGTTATCAGCTTTGGCTTTGATGGAACTCGTAATAGTGCCACGCAACACCTGTTGAAGTTGTGGTGTAAATTAGAGAATCGTCGGTCGCTACTGAGGAAAGAAATATTCAGAGGAAATGCAGCACCAGTCAAGTTGCCAAGCCAACAAGACTTCCACAGTCAACCACTTGGAAAATCATGTGTAAGATACTGAGACCTTATCCTACAAGTTATAAATCACCCTTGAACTGATACAAGAACATTTGAACATTGTACTCCAATCCCGGGTTTCAGTAGAAACCAGCAGCACTTGTCTGAGCAATGTTATTAACTGACATGACTCACTTTTATCCCTTTGTCCAAACTAACACCACCTGTAAAGAATACGCTCCACGTGTCTTCATACAAGGGCCTTTCCATAATGAAATGGTACAGTATAACATACTTTCACGAATCGCACTTATTATTAAAACAACTGACCAGCACAGTTTCCACAAAGTTTGAGTCATTGATTTACCATAACACGTCCACCATACCAACATATACCACACCAATGCAATCTTGAAAATTTGAAGTATTATTCAGCTGTGCATCTCATTCTCTCATGAATGCAAGCAATAATAGGCACAAATGATAAATTAACTAACATTATTATGTTGGCTGTGTGAATCTAGCGATCAGTGCCCTCTAATTACAATTATATTAAACACCGGAATAGTCTTTCCCACTGTCTCATTGGTTTGCCTATTAAATATGATATTCCCGTGTTTTGATTATTAGTTTCAAATTATGGACATCAGTATAAGACGATTCACTTCAAATATTATAAAGTACCATGTAAAGAACTGCAAAACACATTCTCATTAATTAAATTAAATAATAGCAACAAGGTCATCTTAAACTTATTCAGCAAGGTATAAATCAGGTAATAGCTCGTTAAAGGTAAAACGTCACCTATTCCTATAATGGCTATCATTCAAATATCAGGTCATCCCATAAGTAATGTCCGAAAATTTAATACAGGAAGTGTATCATCATTTCTGTCTTTGTTGAAGGCTTTAATGACTAAAATATGTAGTAGGACGTGTATAAAAATGTTCAGACAAATAAAAGAAACTAACCCAACTCCACTTCCTCAGATCGTTAATGAAATAAATTCTTATGAAGATGGATGTGTCTGAGGAGCACATTAGGCATATAATGCTTTATGAGTTTAAAAAAGGCAATAGTACAGCAGAAACTACACGAAACATTCAAGGTGTTTATGGTGCAGGGTCTCGTAATGAAAGAGAATGTCGAAGATGGTTTCAGAAGTTCAGATCAGGTGAGTACAGCTTAAGTGATGCGCAATGTTCAGGTCGTCCTGTTGAGTTTAATGATGGCTTGCTGCTGGCTGCACTTGATTAATATTGTGATCTAACAGTTAAATAACTAGCACAGAAGCTTAATTCAACCCTTCAACAGTTCACCGTCATCTGCAACAGCTTGGAAAAGTGTCAAAACTTGGAAAATGGGTCCCCCAAGGTTTGACAGAAGCCAACTTTAGAGCAAGAGTGGACATTTGCGCTTCTCTGCACTCTCGTGAACGTAACTCACCTTTTTTTGGACAGTTAAGTAACTGGAGATGAAAAATAGATATATTATAAAAATGTTAAGCGCCGCAGACAATGGCTCAGTGCAGACAAATTAGCTAAAGCACAGCCCAAAATGGACCTCCACTCTAGGAGTAGTGTTAAGTGTTTGGTGGGATATTGTTAGCGTGATCCATTTTGAGTTTTGTTATTCAGTGTAACAATTACATCAGACTTCTACTTTCAATAGTTAGAGTGCTTAAATGTTGCACTGAAAGAAAAAAGCCTGTTTTGATCAATCGTAAATGTGTTGTGTTACACCAGTCACTTCTGCAAAAACTGATGATGGTTTGGTTTTTGAAATTTCGCACAAAGCTACTCGAGGGCTATCTGTGCTAGCCGTCCCTAATTTAGCAGTGTAAGACTAGAGGGAAGGCAGCTAGTCATCACCACCCACCGCCAACTCTTGGGCTACTATTTTACCAACGAATAGTGGGATTGACCGTCACATTATAACGCCCCCACGGCTGGGAGGGCGGGCATGTTTATGCGACTCGGGCGCGAACCCGCGACCCTCAGATTACGAAGCGCACGCCTTAACGCGCTAGGCCATGCCAATCTCAAAACTGAAGAACTACATTAGGAAAACTTCCACATCCACCTTATTTTCAGACCTTTCCCCATCTGATTATCATCTATTCCGAAGTCTGCAGAACTATCTTGATGGAAAAGAGCTTGAAACACATGAAGATGTCAAAACTACCCTCTCTCTATTCTTTTTCTCCAAACCCCAAGAATTTTATAGAAGTGGCATTTAGAAGCTTGTGAATCGTTGGTAGGAAGTAATTAATAATAATGGAACATACATTATTTATTAAGTAACATTAAAAGCGTTTGAAATCCTTTCTATTTTCGGAACCGAAAATCGGACATTACTTAAAGGATGACCTGATAGATTGCATGGTCACGCTCAGTTAAAACATTACCTGTTTCACCCCTGTAGATAAACAGATAAAAATTGACTGGACCGAACAGCTAAAGTATTTGGTTATGAATATGATGTTAACATCACCCATTTTGCTCCTACAGATAAAGTTGTAGATTACAGATATGAAATTGTAACGTTATCTTCTATAGAACTGAAGCTAGAATAGTAAAATACAGATGTGAAACTGAAACGTCATCTTCTACAACCATAAAGTTAAATACTAGAGTACACATGGGAAATTAAAACGTCATCTTGTACAACCCTAAGGCTATTATAGTAGATTACAGATCGGAAATTAAAACGTCACCTGCTACAGTCCTACAGCTGAAGTAATAGACTACAAATATTTAACTACAGATGTGAAGTTTAAACGTCATCATATACACATCTACAGACTTAAAAGATATACTACATGTGTTATGGTAAAACCGTTGTCTACTTAGCTCCAACAAATAGAACTTTAGGTTACAAATCACAATAAGAACATACATTTAAATAACTGTTGTTTTTCTCGGCCCAACAGTTAGATTATTAGATACATGTTATGTTAAACCTGTGATATTTTACACTTCTTCCACCTAAAGCAGTTGACTGAAGAAGAGAAGTTGAAACATTATATATTTCATCCCTACATCAAAGATATGTTTCGCATGCAATTTTTAAACATTTAAGCACTTGGTCCACTTCATTGCACGTTAGTACATCATCACTCAGCATTTGAACACTTAAGACAATCTACATTGGCATTTATTCTGCTGAAGTTTTGTTTGCACCGTTACATCTTTTAAATTATCTGTGTTATTATCTATTATTAGTGGCGATTATGATATACCTTTAGAAAATTTGTCAACACGGGTGGTGTGTCCTCACACTTTGAAAACAATACTTAAAATTCCTAAAAATATTTATTGTAACTTTATTTTTTTAACCATACTGTATCAAAACTTACAGTTTAGTAGTGTGTTATCAGGACCATGTTAAAGGTAAAGCAGAAGTGCTAGCTGCACCAGGAGACAATTTGGAAAACCTAACTAAAGGACAATTTGAATTTTTTATGCATTCTATGCGCTTGTATTTTAGGGGAGGTGGGGAGAAAGCTATTATACCCCCAGGCCCCATCTGACCTATATACGTCTCTGCGTGTTATTCTAAAGTCATTTATTATTATTTTTAAATGACGGGCTTGGTTTAGTCGTTAGTGAATATGGACTTTGAATTAGAGAGTTCATGGTTCGAGACCCATTGTAACAAAAACATACTTTCCAGTTTGGAACCG